>NC_045437.1:82441555-82496380 GCF_002776525.5 Piliocolobus tephrosceles | reverse complement strand
TATCAAAATCACACTTTCTTTGGTTAACCTAAATGAAGTGGAAAAATGTCTAGAAAGACAAAAACTACAAAAAAATTGACTCAAGAAGAGATAGAAAATCTAAATAGACTTATGCCATGTAAAAAGACTGATTTAGTATTCAAAAATATTACCACAAAGAAAAGCACATAATAAGAATGCTTCACTGGAATCCCAATCAAAGCATTAGGCGAGAATTAATGGCAATCTTTCACAAAAAAATAGAAGAGTGAGGGAACATTCTTCAACTTCCTTTATGAGGTCAGTATTTCCCTGATAACAAAACCAAAAAGATCACCAAAAGGAGACTTCAGACCATTTTCTTTTATGAATACGGAACAAAAATTGTTAACAACATTCTAGGAGGATATAGAAAGAATTATACACCATGGCCAAGTAGGATTTATTCTAGGAAAACATGTCTTTTTCAACATATGAAGAATCTAACAATATTATATGCCACATAAAATAAACATACATGTAACATAGACATATACATACACAAAAAGTGTTTCAAAAAATCCCTTTATCATGAAAACACCCTAACAAACTAGGACTAAAAGAAAACTACTGCAACTTGATTCAGGTCATTTACTAAAACAAGCAAATCCACAATTCGCATCACTTGATGAAAAACTAAAAGCTTTTCCCTTAAAATAAAGCAAGGCTGTCCACTATTGTCTGTTCAACATTGCACTATAGTCCCTAACCAAAGCATGGGCAGAAAAAAGAAATGAAAACATCCATGTTGGAAAGGAAGAAGTAAAACAATTTGCCGATGACATGATTTTACATACAGAAAACTCCAAAAAGTTCAAACAGAGGAAAAAATGGACTCAACAGATTAGTTTAGCAAGGTTACAAAAGTTGTACTTCTGTATCATGGAAATAAACAGACTAAAAATGAAATTTAAAAAACAATTTTATCTTAAATCATATAAATATAGTAAAATGTTTAGATATTAATTTCACAATAGAAGTGCAAGCATGCACTCTTAAACTAGAAAACATTGTTGAGAGAAATCAAAAGGACCTAAATGGCCATACTCCCCAAATTGATCTACAAAGTGAATGAAATTCCAATGAAAATTTTCAACTGCCTATTTTCTTTTTTAAAGAGATAGATAAGCTGAACATAAAATGCATATAGAATTTTAAGGGACCCAGAACAGGCAAAACACTCTTGAAAAAAAGTACAAAATTGAAGAATTTACACTTCCTGAATCCAAAGTTAAATACAAATGTACAGTATTTAATAAATAAGCATGGTGCTATCATAAGGATAGATATATAGATCAATGAAATGAAATTGAAAATCCAGAAATATTACCATGTATCTATGGGCAATTGATTTGCAACAAGGTGCAAATAACATTTTATTGATAAATAATAATATCTTTAAGAAACGGGGCTGGTAAAAGTGAATTTTCACATTAAAGAGCACAAAGTTGGACTCTTATTTCATACCATGTACAAAAATAAATCTGTGATCTAAATGTAAGAGCTAAGACCTAAATTCTAAAAACATAGGTTTTAATATTTGTGTCTGTGGATTAGGAAACTTTTCTTGGATATGACACCAAAATTGTACAAGTAATTATAAAAAAAATAGATAAATTGGACTTCATCAAATGTATAAGCTTTTGTGCTTCAGAAGATACTGTCAATAAAATGAAAAGATAACTCACATAATCAGATAAAATATTTGTATATTATATATACTCTATATATAGTGTGTATATATAGTACATATACATATATATAGTGTATATCCATATATACACTATACACTATATATATGTAAAATAAGAGTTTACTATCCAGAATATGTAAAGATCCCTTACACTTAACAGAGAAAGACAAATAACTCAACTTAAAATATGGGCAAATGACTTAAATAGACATGTCTACAAAAAAGATATACAGATGTCCAATAAACACATGCAAATATGCTCAACATCATTAGGTGTTGGGAAAATGCAAATCAAATCGACAATGAGATATCTATTCACATCTACTAGGATAATATAATGAGATGGAAAGTTTGTGCTAATGGATATGGTGTTCATTATTGTGATGAGAAAAACGTTCTGGAATTAGATCATGGTGATAGTTACACATCTATGTAAATATATTAAAGGCCACTGGATTATACAGTTTAAAATAGTGAATTTTATATGTGATTGCATCTCAATGGAAAAGTGAAAAAAAATCAGATATCACATCCTTAAGGTCTCTTCTTTTTATTTTTTGCGATGTGATGAAATATACGAAGTCCTAGAATAATATGTTAATAGAAATTTCTAATGCTGAAGAGCAAAGTTTTAAATAAAAAATAAAGACACAGCAAAGATTGACTTAATATTTAATATTAGTGAGTAGAAAAGAAAAGTAGTATGTATGTAAGCAATATATTCAAATAAGTGATCTCTAAGGTACACCAGACAGTTTGACTCATTCAGCATTGATATTTCACATGACCCAGGGAAGAATGACAGGATAATCACCTACCACCAGAAGCTTAAATAGCTCTGAGCTTCCTAAGCATAGAGCTTATACAATGTGATTTAGAGAGTCTTGGTCTACCCAAATGTTTTGAATAGAGCTCACCATCTCCCCATGTCTCAGCAAAATCCCTATCTATTCTCTGTACCTTCGTGATCTGATCTTTTCAAATTGACCTGTATTTCATCTCAGTGTTAGCCATAACAAAATAGCTCCCACTCATCCCAACTATTGTTTTACGTGCATCTGATTAACTTCAGGAGAAAGGAATGCCTTAGAATTACTCCAACTTCTTGTTGATTTTGCAGAACTTTGACCATTGCCCCACCGCCTCAAGATTAGCTGCCACTCTGAAAGGGAAAGCCTAAGTGAAAGTAAACAAAGACCTACCATTCTCCTCAGTATTACACTAAGCAAGACAATATTTAGTAGGACCTTATTCCTTCTTGGATAGTTAATTAGATTCTCACACTTGGGCGTTATCTTTTTATAGTAAATGAGACTCTGCCTCTTGCCAGTGAATTGAAAGATCCAAGGGAAGAGTAATCCAACTAAACTAGATCATTCCATATTCTACATAATGACAACATATGACACATTTGGTGTTTGGCACAAAAAAGTGAAGCAAATTTGGCCCAAAGCAAATTCAGGTTGATACGTGCATGGGGGTTGTTTGATGAGTATATTAATTGGAAAGCTCAGTGCTGCTCTAATGTGAAGACAGGGATATGCAGGTATACTCCAAGGAAGACTTCTATGCCCAGAGGGCTTTAAGACCTCCCTTATCTCCCTGGAATGGAGAAAACAACAACAACAAATTATAAATTTAATTGCACTTGAATTAGTGCCAAAGTGGAAAAATGTCAACTCCACATGTGAAAACATATCCCAACCGCTTCGTTTAGAAAAACAGTGCTCCAACCATTACTGACCTTAATGAGAATTAGTGCTCAATACAGTCATTTAAGCAAGTAGGTAAGCAGAAATTAAATCTCTATCATAATGACTCCGGAATAAAATTGGATATACATATCAGAATTTCTAATTCTGGCGAGATCAGGTAAGATTAGGACAATAATAATTCATTAAAAAGAGACAAGCCTAGATCAATACAAAAACTACATCTTCACCACAATAATTAAGATACTCACTCACTTTTTTGCAAGGGGAAACCAGAGAATGATGTCAGGACCCTGTGTACATCCTTTGGAGCTGTTGTATATTCAACTGTTAATCATGTTTACATAGTGTGAGTTAGATTATTCTGTATTAAGCTTTCTCCTTCATAAAAACTTAAATTTAAAAATAATGTTCTGTGGATATTTATCTCTGTGAGAATTAACTGAGTTTCATTCTCATGTAGGCAAGCACTGTCTCTGTCAAGAATACCAGCAGTTTTGGGCTTATATTACCAGTGTGACAACCTCACTGAAAGGATTAGATTTCTCCCTGTAATTTCAGGTAAATCTCTGGACTGTATTCTTTATTCAGGCTGGACATAGTTTCTTTTATGAAGAAGGCAAGAAAGACCTAGGGAGATGAAGACAAACTGGGTGAGGAGGGGACTACTGAGAGAAAGTAAAGCATGTTTTATTTAGTAAAAAAAAAAAAAAAAAAAAAAATCAATATCATAATAAACAACGAAGGGAAAAGAGAAACCTAACAGAGTTATACACTGCTATTTTGACTTAAAGTAAAATAAACAATATTAGCAAAGAATGTATATGAAGAGAGGTATAAAAATTATTTCTCACTATTTACATTAGAACTTTTTAAACTTGGGGCTTGGAAAATTTTACTTAATACTGGTCTGTGCATTAAATTTGAATGGATGAAAAAATTGTATCATGCAACAAGTATTTAAGAAAAGACAAAAAGTCAAAAGAAGGCAAAAGACTGAAAGTGAGATGCTTAGCATTGAAAATATACTAAGATTGAATGGTTTTAAAACATTCAAACAACCGGCAAGTGGGGTGACTCAACATTACAGTTATATACATGTGGAAAATATGAAATGAGTGGAAATCATAATTCCTGTTAAAATTATGCTTGATATACATGCACTAAAGAATGATACTGTTAGTGTATTATGTAAAAAATTACGGACGAAGAAATAGAAGTAATTCCCTCCTCATCTAGTTCAATCCTTGCCCTACATCAAGAAAAGAACACTTAACAACAATAAAGCACACACACATACACATGCACACACACATACACACAAACACACACACACACACATCAAATAACATAAAAGGAGAAAAAGAAGGAGAGAAAAAGAAGATAGAGTTTACTGGTATATTGAATGACATATTTTGCCAATGTGAAGAGATAAAGTATAGTCAGACTATTTAATATGGGATATTAAACAAAGTGTGTTAACATTGTTTTGTGACTGTATATTGGAAGAATATGATTTGCAATATATTTTAATTACATTCTAAAAATTTTTCAATTTAATTCTGTTCATAGGTTTCCCAAATATATAATATTGATTAAATATTAAGTATATTTGATGCAAAAATTAAACCATCAACATAGAGAAAACCAAGGGTGGTGAAAAATAAATCTCACATTCAGGTGACAAATAGTTATGGTTTAATTGAATTGCTGCTACCAAAGTAGTGTTGTCAATTTTACCACTGTGTGCACTTTATTGCTCAATGATGGTAAAAGAGGAACAGTAGGAGTAATTTAAAATGCTTTTTAGAAATTCCTTTTCTTTCATGATGTCTTCATGGAGCTAAATTAGTTTAAATTAGTTCCCACAGTATTAGCATCCTGTATTTTCCCCAAAACATTCAACATAATTCTAATTATAATGCTTAAATATAATCACAATTCTTATGCTATTGATTAAAATAAACATAAGAAAGAAAAGTCTGAAAAGATCATATTTTATTAATATTAATCCATACTTTGCAATCTTAATAGCTAACTAAACCTTAGACATTTTGATCATACGTCTGGGCTGGCAGGTAGGGGAGGATGATTAAAGGGTACAAAAAAATAGAACAAATAAGACCTGTTATTTGATAGCAAAACAGGGTGACTGTAGTCAATAATAATGTAATTGTACATTTTAAAATAAAGAGTAAAATTTGATTGTTTGTAACTTAAGGAATAAATGCTTGAGGGGATGGATACCCCATTTTCCATTATGTGCTTATTTCACATTGCATTCCTATATCAAAATATTTACCATACCCCATAAATATATATACCCACTTTGTACCCACAAAAATAAAAGAGTAAAATAAAATAAAGAGGTTTACATTTTCTTAAGGAAAAATGTGATTTTTCTGACTTTCTCTTTTTCCATCAAAAATATTTCCTCGAACCACATCAGACTAATTAAATCATCTAAATAAAAATAAAAGAATGTCTCAAAAAATGCTACTTACCATTGGATTACTTCCTATTATATTTTTCTAATTGATCATTACATTTACATGACTCCTAAAAGGATAATAATGAAGGTGTACACAGTAAAAATATAAATAATAGATACATTGTTAGTACTTCTGTCCCATCCACTTTATTACATGCCTTATTACCTATCCCTTCAGAGGTAACAACATGTAATTGGCTTGTTTATAACCCTCTGATATGGTTTGGCCCTGTGTCCTCACCCAAATGTCATCTCAAATTATAATCCCCATTTGTTGAAGGAGGGAGTTGGTGGGAGGTGATTGGATCATGGGAGCAGTTTCCTCATGCTGTTCTTGTGATAGCGAGTGAGTGCTCACGAGAGCTGACAGTGTGGCACTTTCTGTCTTTCTCTCTCCTCCTGCTTTATGAAGAGGATGCCTGTTTCCCCATCACCTTCTGCCATGATTGTAAGTTTCCTGAGGCCTACCAAGCCATGTGGAACCGTGAGTCAATTAAACCTCTTTTCTTTATAAATTACTCAGTCTCAGGTAGTTCTTTAGAGCAGTATGAAAATGATCCAATGCACTTTCCAACATTTCTTTATTAAATAAGCAAAAAATTAAAGCAAATATATGTTCTTATTTTTCCACTTCATTCTACAAAATAGTGTGTATAAAGTAGCATCTTCTATCCATTCATCTGCACATTATACGCTTAGAAATATCTTCATATTAATATAAGGGAAAGTTTCTCAATGATGTCTTATATTTTTGAAGTATAATCTAATTGCAATGAAATGCATAGATATTAAATGTTAAATTGGATGAGTTTGATTATTGTAAACTGCCACATAACACACGCAAAAGCACATAGAAAACATTTTGATCACTCCATTCAATTATTTTCCTTCCTGGGTAACTACTTTCTAATTTTCATTATAAAATATATATTCTGATTTTTCTTTAATTTCATATAAATGAAATCATTTAGTATATAGTCTTCTGGGTCTGAATTCTTTTAATGAATATAAATGCAAGCATGATGCATGCTGTTTTTTATCAGTAGTTACTTTTTATTGGTAGTTGGATAGTGATCAATTTTATACACAAACCACAATGTATTTATCCTTTCTCGCACTGACAGACTTTTCGATTCTTTCCAGCCTTGACTTTTAAACATGATATGAACATATATTTACAAATGTCTTTTGAGGATATATATTTTCATTTATCCTGGGTAAATATCCAGTAATGCAATTGTTTGATTATAAAGTAGCTAAGTGTTTAACTTTACAAGACAGTATCAAAAAGTGTTTTCAAAATAATTTCATCATTAAATACTGCCAGCAGTAATTTATAAGAATTCTAATAATTTTATATCCTCCTCAACAGTTGTTTCTTTTTCAATCTTTTTGATATTTATAATAATAGTGGGTATGATATCTCACGTATTTTTAATATACAATGTTCGGGTTACCAATTATGTTCAGTACCTTTTCATGTGTTTGTTGGACATGTGTATATTGTCCTATATTAGATTCTTCTTTCATTACTGTAAAGACATACCTGAGACCAGGTAATGTATAAGAAAAGGGGTTTAATTGGGTCATGCTTCTGCAGGCTGTACAGGAAACATAGTGCCAAAGTCTGCTTCTAGGGAGGGCTCATGAAGCTTTTGCTCATGGCAGAAGGTGAAGGAGGAGCTGATGTGTCACATGGCCAGAGCAGGAGCAAGAGAGAAAGAGAGTGGGGGCGGAAGGTACCACACGCTTTTAAATGGTGAGATCTTGCAAGGACTCACTATCACAAAGACAGCACCAAGCAATGAGGGATCTGATTCCATTACCCCAACACCTTCCACCAAGCCCCACCTCTAGTATTGAAAATTAGAATTCAGCTTCAGATCTGCGTGAGCACAAACATCCACACTATATCATGTCCTTTATGAGTTGTCTCTGTAGTACTTTGTCCGTTTTATTCAGTTGTCTCTTTATTGATGCTTTGTAATTGTTCTTTATATATTACCAATATGAATACATGGACAGATAAATCTATACAAATATTTTGTAGTCTGTCATTTGCCTATTAAGTTGTATGGTTAACTGAGTGTGGTGGCTCATGCCTGTAATCCTAGCACTTTGCAAGGCCAAGGCAGGAGGATCACTTCAGCTCAGGAGTTCGAGACTAGCTTGGCCAACATAGTGAGACCTTGTGTCTATTAAAAAGAAGAAAAAAATTCTCTGATGAGCTGATATTATAAATTTTGAAAATTCAAATGATATCTTTTCTTATTTGATAACATGTAATTCTGTGTCTGCTGAATGAAATCTTTGACTATCCAAAGAAAATAAATACATTGTTTTGTATTTTCCTCTAGAATAATTATGGTTTCACCTTATATGTTCAAGTTTATGATTCATAGTGAACTAATATCTGTGTAATGAAAGGTAAGGTTTTAGGGTTTTTTTTTATCCATATGGATATCAGGTTCTTCTCTCATTATTGTTTTAAGTGTTTTCCTTTGAATGTTAAGTTGACTTGGAACATTTGTTGTAATTTGATTTTCTGTATACGCATCAGTTTATCTAGACTCTTCCACTCCATTATTCTATTTGCTTAATCTTATGTCAAGACCACTAAGTTGGTTTTTGGATATTTGTATTAAATCTTTAGCGAGGTAGTTTTTTCCTCCATACTTTTTTCTTGTTAAAAATGTTTTTCTATTTTAAGATCCTACCTCTTTACATTGTCATATTAGTTATAAAATTATCTCATCAATTTCATTTAAAAACTGCTGGAATTTTCACTGGAATTGTGTTGCATATAAAGGTCATCTGGGGGCTGGACACGGTGGATCACACCGTGATCCTTGCACTTGGGGAGGTCAAGGCGGGAGGGTAACCTGAGGTCAGGAGTTTGGAACAAGCCTGTCCAACAAGGTGAAACCCCGTTTCTACTAAAAACACAATAATTAGCCAGGCTTAGTGGTGGGTGTCTCTAGTTCCAGCTACTCAGGAGGCTGAGGCAGGAGAATCACTTGAACCTGGGAGGCAGATGTTGCAGTGAGCAGAGATCATGCCCCTGCACACCAGTCTGGGCAACAGAGACTTCATCTCAAAAAAAGGTAATTTATAAGAACAGATATTTTAATAATAATAATATTTGAACAATGTTGAGTCTTCCAATGGTATGTTTCTTCATTTCTTTAAATATTTTAAAATTTTTTACTACTATTTAACATTTAAAATTTTACCCCTTTTTATTTTTATAAATTGTAGGAGTACATGTGCAGTTTCTTTAAACACAAGGCTGTAGTCTTGATGTTTAGTGTATTTATCACTCAGATAATATATATTGTACCTATTGAGTAATTTCTCATCACCCACTGCCCTTCCACACCCCCAGACTTCTAAGTCTCCAATGTTTATTATTCCACAATCTATGTCCATGTGTACACATTATTTCCCATTGATAAGTGAGAACATTTGACTTCCTGTTTCTGAATTGTTTCACTTAAGATAGTGACCTCCAATTCCATCCATGTTATTGGAAATACATAACTGCATTTTTTTTATGGATGGATAGTATCATCATGTATATATATCACATTTTCTCTATCCAATCACCTATTGATGGACACTTAAGTCGATTCCATATATTTACTATTGTGAATAATGCTGCGATAAATATAAAAGTCAAGTATCTTTATTACAGAATAATATATTTTTGTTTAGGTAGATACCCAGTAGTGGGATTCCTAAATTCAATGATAGTTCTATTTTTGGTTCCTTGAAAATCTCTATACTGTTTTCATAGAGGTTGTACTACTTATATTTCTATCAACAGTGTATAAGATACCCTTTACTCTTCATCCTTGCCAACATCTATTATTTTTTTACTTTTAATAATAGCCATTATGACTCATGTAAGATGATATCACATTGCAGTTTTAATTTGCATTTCTGTGATGTTGAACATTTTTGACATGCTTGTTGGCTTTTTGCATATCTTCTTTTGAAAAATGTCTATCCAGGTCTTTTGCCCAGTTTTTAATGGGTTATTTGTTTTGTTTTATTGTGTTTCTGTTGTTTCCTATAAATTCTGTGTATTAGTCCACTGTTAGATGCATAGTTCACAAATATTTTCTTCCACTGTGCAAGTTGTCTGTTCACAAACATTTTCATTATAGAGGTCTTATATATGTTGTTATATTTATTTTAAGGTATTTAATGTTTATAATGCTACTCCAAATGCATTTTAATTGTATTTTTAAAGTGTTTGTAGCTAGTACATAGAAATAACATTTATTTCTATATATTGAATGTATATGCTGTGATCTTGTTACATTTCTTTATTAGGTGTAGTTCTATTTATAATTGATAGACTCTTCAACGTCAATGTACACATTATGACGCCTACAAATAAGGAATTTTTGATTTTGCTTCTATGATCTTTATATTTATTTTTAAATAAATGTCTTATTGCCCTAGATATTGAATGTGAATATTAAAGATGTAACCTTCCCTTGTCTCCAATCTTAGATGAAAAGTTTCAATGTTTCCACATTGTGGTTGTAGTTAATTTTTTTGATGGATAAATATACCTCATAAGATTGAAAAAGTATTTTTATTCCTATTTCCATTGTTTGAGAAGTTATATTATTATCACTAATAGTAGTATAGGTAGTAGTAGCACCAGTACTAGCAGCAGCAGCAGCAACAGTGTGAGTGAGTTTTTAATGTGTTCAGTGCTTTCTCTGTAACTTTTAAAATGATCATATGAATGTATTTTTTTTCTGGTGAGTAAAAACAACAAAGTCAATCATGGCTGTTTTATTGAAGACTTTTCAGTGTAGAACACATAACTGCATTATACTTTTAATACTAAATTTGCTTCATGATGTTCTGTTGGAACTTTTCACAGTCACCTTTGTGGTAAGCAGTTTCAACAGCCAAGATTGTCCTGCCAGTATATGAAACACAACACTACATTTCCATAAGCGTTGCTCAGTAAGTAATGAGCTCAGCAGCTATACTTTCCTAAACTAACTCTTAGAATATAAGGATGTTCATTTATTTTTAGTCTATATGTAGGTATCGAGGCAAACACTTTCATATTTGGAACATTCTTAGAAGCCATTTTTTATTTTCTCTCCCCTCTGATAGTCTGTTAAAAGACTTTATCTGTTATAGTTGTGGAATTAATTACACATGGTATGGTTAATCCAGGAGCTGCTATGGCGCATACAAGTTCTTATAATTCTTCACAAACAGTGAATCATAAAATTTTTGAAAGTTAAAACAGAATTTCTGCTAATCACAGAAAGAGATCCACAGATACTCACAGGGCATTTAATTTACGTCAAAATTTAATAGCTTTCTAGGAGTTTTATGGACTCTTCTGAATTTGATTAAATCTAAGGATTTCACACACTGTTGCATAATAGGAGAATGTGATCAGCACCATTTATTTTAACTCTTGTTTTTGTGTAGTAATATTACGTTATGTGTACAGTTTTCTTCCAATATTGCTAATTGTCTCTTTAATATCTCTTCTCAGAGTAATTGTTATCATCTTCTCACACATAAATTTCCATACTTTCTTTTTGTTATTTGTCTCATCAATAGTTTATATGCAAACCAAATTTTTCAAATAGCCATTTTAGAATCATCTTCAGTTTTAATAATACTAATATTTTGGAATATTACCTTAAAACTCAGCTTATTAGCATTGCTCATGATCTTTAAAATAACACTTTGGAGAAAAAGCATTGTGGAACAAAAATAGCCTTTCTCTTTTTCATTTCGATACAGAATAGATTAGTAATTGAATAAAGGAATCAGAAAAACTGAGAGCAGAAAAGAATATCTTTGTATAAAACCGGTTGGAGAACATGACTGCAATATTAGATGGAGCTCTGACTCTGTCATCCCACCACTGTCACCATCAGCATGGTAGTGTGGATTTTGAGAAGCCCAACTCATGGGAAAAGCTTAGGTCAGCAGAGGAGACTCACTCACCTAGAACTGCTGTCATGCACTTACTTGAGGCAAGGGGAAAATATCCCCTTTACTAGAACATTTTAATAGACTTGTTCCATCCAGTCATTACAGTCATTAAACAAATAGCTGCATCTCTCCAAAAAATCAGGTACTTATTTTCTTTTCTCCCACACCAACTATTTTAGTAACTTTCATTCACTGATTCACGATAATTATACTGTCAAGCACTTTGCTAAGTCTTGCATTTATGGTGTTGCAAACACTTCTTGAGATTTATCATTTTCTGAGGAAGAGAATATCAAGTAAAAAGCATGTGAACAATATCTAAAATTATGAAGTAATAAGGAAAACTCACAGAGCACTATGACAGAAAAGGGGAGTCTTCTATGAAAAGATAGTTTGGGTGGGCAATTCTGAAGAGTGGACATATTAGTGAGACCTGAGTAACGGACACTAGCCATTCAGAATTGGAATAGTATGAAGTGGGAAGCTGGGCAGAGTCTAAGGGCAGGGACAATGCATATGAAAGTAAAGAAAGAGGATCAGCAAGATTCTGATGACCACAAAGGAAAGTGATTTAAGATGAGGCTGCAGAAGCAGGCGGGGGCAGATTATAGCAGGTCTTATAGATTAATCAGATTCAACCCGCTTAAAATGTGCGTAAGGGCACAAAACATATGCATTCGTAAAATTTAAATTCTGTAGTTTGAATACAGTCTTTGATTCAAGATTTTAGGGTGACTAGTCAAGATAATATAGTCTAGAACTCACCACAGAGTTTCAGACTATACTCCTGTATTTAATCTATATCCACTGTAGAGAATACTTATAATAAGTGAATAATGATGGAATGAGTTGCCTTCTTAGTTAACTAAGGTACTGTATTCTTGTTTTCTTTCTATGCCAAATATTTCAATCTAAATAAATTTCCAAATCATATTTAAAAAGTAATAGAATAGGATATAAGAAAGGGGGGGAAAAAAAGCTCTGTGCTTCTTATTGGTCATTACTTTACTTTGGCTTTCTGTTTTAAACAGGTTAATATATTCTAGTTCTTTTTAAATTTAATTTGAGATTTTTATACTAAGTTTCTTATATTAATGAGAAACATAAAAGTTATATGTGACTTTTTAAAAGTCATATATCAAGAATCAAATTAATTAAATATCTCTGCAGAATAAGTTGAGACCATGTATTTATGAATCAAAAAAGATGACACTGTTCACTCAGGAACCAGGAAGAATCTGCTAATAAATCTTATGAGATAGGAGATTTTCTGAAAATATTGAAACGTTTTCACAATTTATCTAGTGTAGCCTCTACATTTCATTTAGTGGAAGGCAGAAATTTGCATGTACATTTTTGTAAAGCAGATTGGAATGGTGAATAATAAAAATAACAAAGAACCTGTATTTGTAACAATTCATGAAGCAAATAAATTTCAAAATACATGATAAATTCCATTTCTATTTATATGTGAATTATATCCATATTCATTACAACAATAATGATGTTTAAGGATAGGTAAGTCATTGTATTAACCATATTTTTATTTTCTGTAAATTGATGCTTAACATAAACCTATGAGCCTATTAGCATCCCCTGAGGGAATTGTGACTGACCTAGAGCTATCCAGAGTACTTACATAGTTTTAAATTATATATTATTTTTTGAAGGGTTAGTATGGTTCGGCTCTGTGTTCTCACCCAAATCTCACCTTGAATTATAATAATCCCCACGTGTCATGTGTAGAACTCAGTGGGAGGTAATCGAATTATGGGGGCGGGTTTTCTCTGTGCTGTTCTCATGATAGTGAATAAATCTTATGAGATCTGATGGTTTTATAAAGGGGAGTTCCCCTCCACGTGCCCTCTTGCCTGCTGCCATGTAAGACGTGGCTTTGCTTCTTCTTCCCTTCTGCCATGATTGTGAGGCCTCCTCAGCTTTGTGGAGCTGAGTCCAGTACACCTCTTTCTCTTTATAAATTATGCAGTCTCAGGTATGTCTTTATTAGCAGGGTGAGAACAGACAAATACAGGGGTTGTGGGAAGGCTCATCTGGATGTGGTGTCTCACCCTGTCACCCAGACCAGAGTGCAGTGCAGTGCCTTTTAGTCATAGAAAAGATGAACTGAAATTAATACTGCTACAGAGTAGCCAAAATTGTTTAGAGCCATAGAAACACTTTCAAAAAACAGTCACAATAAAAAACAATGAAAGTAGATTTCTACAGAATACATAGAATTAAATTCAATATGGCAACTGTCAACACTTTCATAACTTATAAGAGAGGTAAAATCTAATAACAGAAAAAATCCCTAAGCTATCACATAACCTGCTGTTAGTTGAAAATAAGAAATGCACTTGAAGTACTTTCATGATAAAGGAAATGTAAAAATTTTGCATTATTCTGACCTTAGAGTTCACAGTGAATTGCCTACATGGGACAGAAACAGAAACATTGGGTAAGATATTTCCAAATTTGCAGTAGGCAATATATTTTATTTTTCTCCAAAGTCCCACTTATAGACTACTATTAGAAGCAAAATAGTCTACTTGATGGCGCAGCGGACTGATTCAATATGTCAGATTCCATGTTCCTATCCAGTGGACTGAAAAAAAAGGCACACGAATTTTATTTAAAATGGGGCAAATCAAGCATTGCTTTATAAAGACCATTTGCATGTCATGTAGGAGATCTTAAACAAAAGTACTTTTGTGGTTATCCAAGCACATAAATACCTGGGCAACTTTTAAAAGCTGAACATTTTTTTCCATATCAAAATTTATTATGAAGAAAAATCAAATGGATTTTTTTTCCCCACTGGTGAAACAGATCTCACTGTTGCGCAAAATAAATAAATAAATAAATAAAAATAAAATAGCACTTCTCATGACTATAGCCTAGCAATATAAACTGAATATAAATAGCTCTGGGGGTAAAAGTTTTAATGAATGACTGTCTTGTTTGCCAGCCATTACCCAGGGCTTGCCCTACTTAGCTGGTATGAAATTCACCAGAAGTATTGTAGGACAATTGTGTAGTCTTTGGACACCTTTAATGGTATCAAAACAATAATAATCCTTATAATAAATTTTAGGGTTGCTTAGATTTATTTATTTTGTTGACCCATATGTCTGTAATATATATATACGTGTTTATATACATACAAAATCATATATGCAAAGTAGGGGCATTCAGTATCAATTGGTAACTGAAATGCATTTTAGAAAATGAATGAGAAATATATCATTCCTGCATTTAGACTATATTTTAAGGGAAAACATGATAATACCTGTAATTTTCTTTATATATAGTAGTTATAAAAATGTTTATTTTTTAATTCTGATTAATATATGTATTTGTTTTAATATTATTTATATATAATATGAAGGGAGAGTATGTCTTGTTTTTATATTATCAATAAGTCAAAAAACAAATTTGGAAAAAATATTTTTTAAACATTAACTGAATGAGAAACTTCTTCCTGTTGAGTATATTTTTTCTGTGAATATTTTATTCCACATACAGGAAAGAAATATGAAAAAAATCACATACTTAGAATAATTAAAAACTGTTTCCTCAATTAAACCTGATTACAATATAATACACTACTGCCCGCAAATGATTTTCCAACTTAAAGAAATTATGACCTTGTATGTTGCTATTCTGCATTTTTGCAGCACGCACTCTGTCCCCTTGCTTCCTTTTACTGTGGTCTGGCTGTATCCATATGCCTCCTACATTTACTTTGTTCACACACAAGAATACACTTTAGTTCAGCCTCGTCTTTAAACAAACCATAGCATCTAAAAGGAACAGATGATCAAAGAAAGAAAAAAGAGTAATGCAGAAAGGGGAGCATAATGCCTGTTAGGATTTCCTTGTTTAAATCTTACAAAATGTATTTTTGAATAGTGAAAAAATGACGAGATTAAAAAAGAGGGGAAGTAAATTGGGAACTACTGGGGAGCAAATCACATAGTAAAAGAAAAGGATGATCTTGAAGCTTGTTAGAGAAAAAAAGTAGAAAAAAAAGAAACAGAGTTTCCATTGTATTCATTAATTGTGTATTATTCTTTTCATGATTTTTATATTCTGTTACAATTATATTAAGGGTAGGTGAGACTCAAGACACTCAAATGACCTCCTCTCATAGCACATTCATAGGAGTTTTTAAGAAAAATCTCTAAAGGCATTAATACCAGGTAGAGAGAAAAGCAATAAGGAAATTATCTGGTTTTGAACGTATATTCCTCAAATAGAAGGAAATTATGCCAAAAAGATATTTTCTAATAAAATGGATAATTTCTTACTACAGAATTTCTCTAACAAAAAGAATTGAGTTATATTTTCCTATAGTAAAACATATATTTACATTTGACATAAATCAATTACTTTTCTAATACATTTCATTTTCTTTCCATTCTCTAATAGCTCTCTCCCTCTTTCTCTGTCACATGTGTAAACTTTCTCTCTCTGAACCTTGTTCTCACACACATTAGCACTTAAAATAAATCAGAACAGAACTGAAGCTTTTCAAATTCATTGATATATCAGGAAGGAAAATATAAAGTGACTTTCCCAAATTTTATTTTGTTTTACCATAGTGGCCACAGAAAAGAGAGAAAGATAGAATGAGAGAGAGAGGGAGGGAGGGAGGGAGGGAGGGAGGGAGGGAGGGACGGAGGGAAGGAAGGAAGGAAGGAAGGAAGGAAGGAAGGAAGGAAGGAAGGAAGGGTAACAAAACTATATAGAGTGGTTATACTGTCCATTAGCCTCAATTATCTAAAAACTATTTTTAAACAACTGAAAACCTGACAAAAACATTTTAAAGTGAGTTATATGTCATGCAAAATATATAGAACAAATTATTTCTTCACAAGAAATTACCTAATAACGTAACTCTTAATGTGTTTTCTTGTTTTCTACTGAGGCCAGATTCTTTTGAACAAAAGGTAGGAATTATTGTCGAAATGAAAATGGAAAAGAAAGTTCAATAAATAAGTAAATACTAAGGAAATATTTTGCAAATATTTTCTTCCATTCTGGAGACACTTTTAAATGTTGTTAGCACAAATAAAATCATGCAGGGTAAAAATTTACTGCATTCCGTTAAAATTTAAAATGTACACAACCCAGGACCCAACAATTCCACCTGCTTATGATTGGCTTAAAAACTAATGTATTCAGTCAAATTATATTATCTTTGAGTCCCCAAGCCTTTTGAGGATCACTTAAAAATAACCAGGGTGAGAACTTTAGAAGCTTTTTTTCTGTAATGTGTAGGGAGATGCCTGACACTAAGAAGGCTAGATTGCTCTCCTTAGTTACTTCCAATCTCAGCATTTGTAGAGATAAGGGAACCCCACGTTTTTCATTTAGATCCCCACTGGGACCCGTATGAGAGAGCACAAATGTGGAATCATCTTGGATCTTGTCTAAGAGAACTGCCTGAAGAGTGACCTCTGCAGACAGAGATGGAGGTAGACAACTAAATGCCAAGAATGCTGGAGGACTGTAAAAAGTGACTTGGAATGAAGATGCCCCACATAAGCCAAGAGAACTGAAAGTGAGGAGTCCAGATAGTAGCTTTTAAAATGCCCAGGAACATGTCCTAGGAAGGCAAGAGTCACATTTAATTATCTGCCATGTTCAGAGAACTCTAACTACACACCAAACAAGAACTAGCTAATCTCCTTCTCCCTCTTCCACAATATTTGACAAATGGCTCTGTCTGAATTTGCCACTAGTCAGTGGGGAAGAAGATGAGCTTGGCAATCTTAAATTTATATTAAGAAAGTAAAGATATCCTGCTTTCTTTCCAATGTAGCTTCAACCTGAACTAATCCCACATAGTTAAGACAAGATGATTTAAAGCTAAACATTGCAAAATTTTCACTGTCACGTAGGACTAAATATGTAATTTTCAAAACTGAGATTTTATTTTTTATGACTCCCAGTGAACAAAGGATAATTTATTACTTAAAAATGGCCAGATCCATCTTAGGTTTGTCTAAATTTTTATCAATCTGCAGGAGGTATTTACTCTAAAGAATAAAGTTTAAGAAAATGAGAAGAAAAAAGTAAGGCTATGTTTGGATTACAGTCCACATATAGTCAACCCTTGTACAATGTGGGAATTAGGGTTGCTGGCTTCCCACACTGTCGAAAACCCACATATAACTGTTAACTCCTCAAAACTTACTACTAATAGCCTACTGCTGATCAGAAGCCTTAGTGATAATATTCAGAGTTGATAAACACATTTTTTATGTTACATGTATTATACACTGTATTCTTACAATAGAGTAAGATCAAGAATAAAATGTTATTAAAAACTCATAACAAAGGAAAAAATGTTTATTATTTATTATGTGGAACTGAACTATTGTAAAGGTTTTCATCCTCATCTTCACATTGAGAAAGGTGAAGAGGAGGAGAAAGGGGAGGGCTTGCTTTGCTGTCAGAAGTGGCAGAGGTCCATGGAAGAGGTGGAAGAGGTAGAGGATGTGGAAGGGGAGGCAGGAGATGCAGGCATGCCTGGTGTCACCTTATGGAAACACATTGTAATTTCTGTCTGACTTTTTTGGTTTTTCATTTCTCTAAAAATGTTTCTATATGGTATTAATTATCTTCTAATGTTTGCTTTAGTTTCAACACCCCATCATGAAAGAACTCGAAAGCAGTCTTGAATAATCAGAACCCTTCTGTCAGATTGTCTAACATTAATTTGTTTTCTGGCACTATTCCTTCTGTCTTCTTCATAGTCTCACACTGGCTTAGAAGCGCTCATCTCCATCACATTTTCATCCATTAATTCCTCTGGTGTAGTGTCTATTAGCACTTGAGTTTCTCCAACATCCATATTTCAAAACTCTCATCCTTCACTTCTTTTTTTTTTTTGATCATGTCCACAATCTCTTTCATGATTTCCTCGACTGGCTCTGTTGTAAATCCTGTGAAGTTATGCACAATATCTGGACACAGTTTTCTTCAGCAGGAATTTATTGTTTCAGGCTTAATGGCTTTCATGGTGTTTTTTTTTTTTTTTTTTTTTTTTTTTCTTACAACAACACTGGCATCTTCGATAGTGTAATTCTTTCATACTTTCATGATTTTCATCATGTTCTCTCTACCAGGGTTCTTTTCCACAGCATTGACAAGTCCTTCCATAGATACCATGTATAATGGCCTTAAGGGTCCTTACATCCCCCTAATTTAGAGATTGAATTAGAGACATCGTGTTTGAGGGTGAGTAGACTATTTTGACACCTTCAATGTTGAACTCACAGAGTTCTACATGGGCAGAAGCATCGTCTAATATCAAAAAAAAAAAAAAAAATTAAAAGGTAATCCTTTGTTGGCAATGTATTTGCTGACTTCAGTGGCAAAGAATCAGTGGAACCATTCCAGAAAAAGAGTTCTCATTGCCCAAGAAACTAAAAGACTGGCAACTAATGTTTATCTTTTCCCTTCAAGACTCAAGGGTTAGCAGCTTTATAGATAAATGCAGTCATGATCATAAACCTAACTGCATTTTCACAGAACAGTAATTAGCCTACCCCTTCCTGCCTTAAATCCTTGTGCTCACTTCTTTTCCTTACCAATAAATGACCTTGATGGCTGTTTTTCAGAATAGGGTACTTTTGTTTGTATTCAAGACCTGTTCAGGCAGATATCCTTACTCCTTGATTAGTTTTTTAATGTCATGTGGAAACTCATGTGCTATCTCTTGGTCAATAGAAGCTGTGTCTCCTGTGTCCTTGACATTTTTTAAGACAAACTTCTTTCTAAAATCATCAAACTATCCTTGGCTGCATTAAATACTCCAACTTTAGATCCTTCATTTCATTTTTACTTTATTTTATAATGACTCTGCTTTTTCTCAAAAAAATGTTATGCTTTTCTTATAGCACTCCTGCATCTACATAAAAGCTGCATTTTCAATACAACATAAAAAGACATTTCACAAAGAGTGCAAAGTTTTTGTGTTTGTTGACATAGCCACAGCAATAGCTTAACAAATTTCCTTCTCTTTCTTTGCAATGGTCCTTACCCTGATTTCACTTATCTTGAAACTGTGGGCAGCCACAGCTGCAGATTTCAATCTACAGTGCATCACAAGAAAACATCACTAGTGGCACTTTGTATTGGTCCCACAATATTATGGAAAGTTTATGCTATTACATTAAACTAGATAAAAAAAATATGTGAGAACTACAGGAGATCACTTTTTACTGTGATACCCAATGTACTAGAGAGACGAATTGCTCACTCTGAGGTGATGAACATCACAGGAGGCTTTTAGAGCACACTGAAAACACTTGCCCTTACTGCAATTAGTAGTGGGAGGTGGCTACAAATTTATCACAGTAGTACAGTATAGGCTACTGTTAATTGTATGCAATTGTGATTGAATACTAAATCTTTAAATTCATTTACATTTATCTTGACTGCAAATGATGCCATGTATAGTATGTAAGTGTTTGGGTGCATACGTTTTGATAATTTTTAACTTTTTATGGTGGATACATGCATATTTTATGGTAGTCAATGATAAAATGCACTATTATAGTAACTACATATATTTTATGCATTCATGACATACCTAACTTTAAAATTGTTTTTGATATTTCTAGGCTATGTATTTTATGTCCAAGTTTTTCCAAATTGTCCCAAATCTCCAAAAATGTTTCCAATATGTTTAGTGAAAAAACTCCAGGTAGAATTGGACCCACACAGTTCAAACCCATGTTATTCAAAGGTCAACTCTATGTTTTCCTAATGCACTATTTACATACGCTAAAAAGAGTGACCAAATCAAGTTGCCCAATGATAGAAACAAAAGATTTAATTTATACTTAAAAATGTGTGTGTGTGTGTGTATATATATATGATATTCATAGACATATTACATAGGTATATACATTATGAATCCGTATTAACCTGTCAAGAGAGGCTACACCTGAAAGAGGTAAAGAGACTTGGATCAGGTGGACAAAGGAGACTTGTAGCTGTATACAGTATTATTTTAACAAGAAAAACGTAGTGACATAATTTTGTGTATTTTACAGTTCACTTAAGAATTGTCAAATGCCCTTGGAAAAACTCCTAAAATTTTAGTATTTCTAGTCCTAATTATTACTATAATGATATGCATAGAAGGTCTTAAAGAGTGACTGTTAAAACATCAATAATTACTTTTGTGAATTTTCTAATGCTTTGTACTTGACTATGGACTATTCATTCTGTAGCCTTCTCTGAATCAAAAGCTCTGTTGACATTTTTCCTCTGCATTTAAAAAATTTCTTATTCTTATCTTTTCGTAACAATTAGTTGATATGTTACATTCAAATTAATTTGATATTCAAGAGAAAGACTTGCTCGTCTTTATTTTTATTAATCAATCTAATTTTTTTTAAATTAAAATACCTGAATAACTTAGCAAGAAAAAAGTATCAAGCCAGTATACAGTCATATTACATATAAAGGAAAGATGATCTATTAAGTAATTTTAATACTATCGGTTGATATAAGTTGTAAAACTCTTTTGCTCAAATCTAATTGATAAGTTAACCAACTTTCATAGCAATAAAAGATCAGAACCTACTAATATTTTCAGTTATCTTGGCAATATTTTTATCACTTCATAATATCCAATTACTAGACTATAAATTTACCTGGAAAATCACACCGGTATGAACCATCTCAGGGAGTATGTTTTTATATAACATCAAGAAGACAAAGTGCCATACAATTTAAACCTTCTTCCTGTAAAATAGTTACACACTGAAAAACAATATTAACAATCTTTAATGCAAATGACAAGGACATATGCACACATGCTTGTTATGTAGCATACACAAACAATTTTTAAAATAGTTTTCAGTAGACTGTAAAGATGGATAGCCTTACATGAAGTTTACTTGGGAAGAGTAACATTCAAAATCTATTTATGTTTAGACTTTATGTGGTTTCTATAATTTCACACATCAGATTAAATTTCACACTACATTATAAATCAAAGTTTTAACATGCTCTTTTCAAAATGACAACTAATACACAAGATTAATTTTAAAAATTACTTCATAATATTAGTAGGGTTTATGGATCATTTATAAAATGTGACATTATATTTAGTTGTTATGGGAACAACTAATAAGGTTTTCTGCACAACACATATCATGTGAATAAAATAAAAAATATTTAAGCGCAGATGAATAGACCCTTTAACAAAAACACTTACGTTACAGCTACATCTAATTGGACTGATTGCTAGTGTTTGTTTTCTCCCCCAAACCTTCTTTAGGTCTGCCAGTCTCCTTGACTTTCTCTCTGGGACACACCTTTTGATGCTAGCTTTGCCAAATGCCCATTCTTGAGATTCTACATTTGTAACAATTTTGGAAGATGCTTTCAACAAAATGCTGAAACTACCTATTTGACCTCTGAAAGAATATGAAAATAGCTTCAAACTTAAAAACATAATGTTTTAAAAAATAAAGCTTTCTTTTTCTTTTCTTGTAAATCTTTAAGCCCTATGCTTCTTCAGTTACAAAACATATTTTCAGAAATCTAATCCCCTAAAATAGGCAGGAGAGACACATGACACTCTTAGAGTAAAGAATGGGTGACCTAGACTACCTGGTTTAAATTAGTGTATTTACAGTACCTAATAATTGGCACATCTTCATTTATGTGATCATAAGTATAGTGAAAATATCAGTATTTTAATAATCTACATTCATCAAGAGGGTCAATATTATTGAGCATTTCCAGCAAGCGTTTCTATGGACATCATTAAACCAAGAAAAATGCTGGTGATTACTAGACATCTTTTATTGATTATGTAATCAATTAAAATATTTCAATAGTTTTTTCTCAAAACTGTATGTGTGCAAACTACTTTTAATACTTCAAATGAGATCAATAACTTATATTCCATTTTTACTCATATTAATTTACTCATAGATATACTTTTACTAACAAGAAATTTATATTTATCTGTAAGAATTTGTATAGACAATAAAATACAGCAATTCCAATTTTCAGTAATGTCTTGTTTTCATCCACATTTGAGGTTATATACTCTATTTTGTCAGGGAAAAAAAGTCAGTGATCCTAGTACGGAAATAGCAGTTGATTATCAGCATAACCCTTACTTAGATAATCAAAAAACCTATGATGAATTATTGACAGAACATATATCCTTCCTACGTGTGGATAAAAGCTCTTTATAGTATTTTTCCATTTTTAGGGAACTGTGTGAGGATCAGTTGCAGGGCCTTTTTAAATACTTATTTCTGGCCCCAGGAAATTGTGTTTCAGCTTAACATGAGAACTATATATGTGGTACTTATACATATGTGTATTCATCCATTTTCACACTGCTGATAAGACATACCCAAGACTGGACAATTTACAATTTACAGAAGAAAGAGGTTTACTGGACTTACAGTTCCACATGGCTGGGGAGGCCTCACAATCATGGCAGAAAGTGAAAGGCAAGGAGGAGCAAGTTACTCCTTACATAGATGGTGGCAGGCAAAGAGAGAGCTTGTGCAGGGAACTCTCATTTTTAAAAACATCAGATCTCATGAGATTCATTCACTATTCATGAGAACAACACATGAAAGACCCATCCCCATAATTCAGTCACCTTCCACTATGTTTCTCCCACAGCATGTGGGAATTGTGGGAGTTATACTGCAAAATGAGATATGGGTGGAGACACAGCCAAACCATATCATTCTGTCCCTGGCCCCTCCCAAATATAATGTCCTCACATTTCAAAATGAATCATGCCTTCCCAACAATCTCCTCTAAGTCTTACTTTACTTCATCATTAACTCTAAAGTCCACAGTCCATCATCTCATCTGAAACAAGGCAAGTCCCTTTGGTCTAAGAGCCTGTAAAATCAAAAATAAGTCGGTTACTTCCTAGACTGAATTAGGGTACAAGCATCAAGTAAATACAGTCATTCAAAATGGGAGAAATTGGCCAAAACAAAGGGACTAGAGGCTCCATGCAAGTCTGAAATCCAGCAGGGCAGTCAAATCTTAGAAGTCCAACATAATCTCCTTTGATGCCATATCTCACATTGGTCACACCGATGCAAAAGGTGGGCTCTCATGGTCTTGGGCAGCTCTGCTCCTGTGGCTCATCAGGGTACAGCCTCCCTCCTGGCTACTTTCACAGACTGGAGTTAAATGACTGTGGCTGTTCTGGACACAAGGGGAAAGCTGTCAGTAGATCTACCATTCTGGGACCTGGAGAATGGTGGCCCTCTTCTCATAGCTCCACTAGGTGTGCCCTAGTAGGGACTCTGTGTGGGGGCTCTGACCCCATATTTCCCTTCTGCACTCCCTAGCAGAGTTTCTTCATGAAGGCCCTGTCCCTACAGCAAACTTCTGCCTGAGCATCCAGGCATTTCCATACGTCTTCTGAAATCTTCCCAAACCCCAATTCTTGACTTCTGTGCACTCGAAGCCTCAACACTATGTGGAAGCTGACAAGGCTTATATAGTTCTCATTCTAATTACAAGTCAGAATTTCTCTCTTTTGTTTGTAAATTAACTCATCACCAAAGCCAAGGCCCTATCTCTACATTGGCCCCTTTCAGCCACAGCTGGAGCAGCCGAGACACAGGGCACCAAATCCCTAGGCTGCACGCAACACAGGGACCCTGGGCCTGACCCAGGAAACCATGTTTTCTTCCTATGCCTCGGGGCCTGTGATGGGAGGGGCTGCCGTGAAGACCTCTGACATGTCCTGGAGACATTTTCCCCATTGTTTTGGTGAATAACATTGGACTTCTAGTTACTTATGCAAATTTCTGCAGCTGGCTTGAATTTCTCCTCAGAAAATGGGAATTTATTTTCTTCTGCAGTGTCAAGCTGCAAATTTTCCAAACTTTTGAACTCTGCTTTCCTAATAAAACTGAATGCCTTTAACAGCACCCAAGTCACATCTTGAATGCTTTTCTGCTTAGAAATTTCTTCTGCCAGATACCCTAAATCATCTCTCTCAAGTTCAAAGTTCCACAAATCTCCAGGGCAGCAGCAAAATGCTGCCAGTCTCTTTGGTAAAACACAGCAAGAGTCACCTTTGCTCCAGTTCCCAAAAAGTTCTTCATCTCCATCTGAGACCATCTCAGCCTGGACCTTATTGTTCATATCACTATCAGCATTTTTATCAAAGCCATTTAACAAGTCTCTAGGAAGTTCAGACTTTCCCACATTTTCCTGTCTTCTCCTGAGCCCTCCAAACTGTTGCAAACTCTGCCTCTTAGCTAGTTCCTAAGTTGCTTCCACATTTTGGGTATCTTTTCAGCAATGCTCCACTCTACTGGTACTAATTTACTGTATTAGTCTGTTTTCACACTGCTAATAAAGACATACTCAAGACTGAGCAATTTACAAAAGAAAGAGGTTTATTAGACTTAAACTTCTTTGTGGTTGGGGAGACCTCACAATCATGGCAGAAGGTAAAAGGCAAGCAAGAGTAAGTCACGTCTTACAAGGATGGCAGCAGATAAGAGAGAGCTTGTGCAGGGAACTCTTGTTTTTAAAAACATCAGATTTCATGAGATTAATTCACTATCATGAGGACAGCACAGGAAAGACTTGCCCCATAATTCAATCACCTCCCATTGGGTTCCTCCCACAGCATGTGGGAATTGTGGGAGTTAAAATTCAAGATGAGATATGGGTGGGGACACAGCCAAACCATATCAATATGTGTGTATATACATAGGCATATATACATATATGTATCATGTATATGCCTAGAAAGAGGTAACATATATGCATATATATGTATATATGTATTATTTTTGTAACACATTTTGAGAAACACCGATATGGATGAGTAGTGAGAGTGATAGGCTTTTGCTTTTTTTTTTAATTATAGAGAATACTTTGCAGGTTAATTCATGTTGGCTGTGTAGTTACTGAACGTAAAATTTATTCTAAGGTTTCAATCTTTAGTTGTAAGAAACAGTGATGCTGGGACAGAACAATTTTACAAACATGGGCTTTGGCTTGTTTAATCTACACATATATCTAAGGTTTTCCAATTTATTGTTTATGTGAACTCCAAGTAACCTAACATCTCTGATTTAGTGCTAAGGTCATTTGCATCTAAGAGCATTAAATCTAAGAAGCTTATATAAAATAAATATAAAATTACACCAAATTTTGACTCTTTATTATGTAAATCATTGCCATCATTATGATGGCTAGATTGGTTATGGTTCAGGCTTTACTAGATTTTCTTTTTTTTTTTTAATTGACTTGCACCAAGTGGTCACATTATTGATTTCTTTACATTTTTCTTCAAATACTCGACATTGAAAAACAAGAGAACTATGTAATTGCATAATTAACTCATTATGAAACTCTTTTTGCATTGGAGAGAATTAATATCATTTTTACCATATTGTAAATATCAGTTACAATTTTCTCATTCATTGCTTTTAACTTATTTACTATGCACTTGTTTTGTATTTACTATCAGCATTTTATCTACCATTATTATTTTAAAATCTGAAACTGAAGACAAGGTAATTTCACAGTTTCCAGAAAATAATTACTTAATGAATAATATCTAACACAATTTTTATCTGTTTCAAATACTATATTGTCTATAGTATGCAAATACTTTCTAAATTTATTATGAAGAAATCAGCACTGGTAAATGATTATTAATTTTTATAATTTTACCTTAATGTTTTTATTAAATATTAATAAAATTTTCCATTATTTCTTTGAATATGAATATTATACCTTGTGTATAAATTATATAGTTCTCATTCTAATTAAAAGTCAGAATTTCTCTCTTTTGTTTCTAAATTAACTCATCACCTCATATTCATATATTCATTGATTTTTAACACTGTGTTGGAGACAGAGGTGATACAATTACTCAACACATAGTCATGCGGGAACTAAAGTTACTGAATTGTGAACTCAATTGTAGAACTCAGAACTGATAGATGTTTTCAAACATCAGACTGAAAAATTGTATTTATTGAGGAACAAGACTAAGGCTATGAATATTGCTTTAATCACTAAAAAAAAAATTTGGAAAGATGAGACTAGGAAAGGCCAGTTTTTATGCCATTTGCTCTCTATCTCTTTAATGGTAATTGAATTTTTCTGTGTTTGCCATTTCATAGTCTTATTATGTTTTAAATTTGTGTGTGTGTGTGTGTGTGTACATACAATTGACAAATATGGCAAAATAGTAGAGTAAGCCTGCCATTAAATCATACCTTGAATCTAATTTCCGGAGGAAAGGATAATTTTTACTAAGTAAGACAGGATCTCCAATGGAACTCTTTTAATTCTTCTAATGACAAACTTAAATTTTATGTATATATAAAAATTATTATATATAAGTTACATTTAATTATTTGTATATAAAAATTATATATAACTTATATAAAATATATTAAAATATATAATATATAATTATGTTATATTATTAATTATATATATTATTAATTATATATAATTATATATAAGATAATTTATATATAAAATATATATAATATTCTGCTTCATACTGGGGCAGGAGAAAAGGGCATGCAGACAGGGAACATAAGGCAGATTCATGCTGACTTCTTAGAACTAAACCAAATGAAAACACTTCAGCTATGACAGGAAATATCCTCTCCATTTACATAGGACACACTGAGCACATGACTTTACTTCATCCTCTTCATTTACACAGGGCATACACCAAGTAACCAATGGAAGCCTCTAGAGGGTATTTAAACCTCACAAATTCTGTAAAAGGACCCTTGAGCCCCTGTGCTCCGGCTTCTCCCACACTGTGGAGTGTACTTTCGTTTTCAATAAATCTCTGCTTCTGTTGCTTCATTCTTTTTTTGCTGTTTGTGTGTTTTGTCTAATTCTTTTTGTAAGACATCAAGAACCTGGACACCCTGCACCCATAGCAATACCCTTGCTTTTCCCTGCAGTCTCCTCAGTTGCACTGTTACACTCTTTCTAAAAGTATTAGCCATTTTACATGGTTCTGTGATTTCCACTTCCACTACCCAGTGTGGAGAGCATGTTAAACATACAAAAGCTCAAATAATTATTGGACTGAATTGGAAGACCTGATCTATTTGTATTCTAAGCATATGAAGAAACCATGGAAAGCTAGTAGATCAACATTCATAATGCTAGTAGATCAACATTTACCTCAGTGGTCAGCAAAACTAGAGCCTATAGGCCAAAGTCTAAAAGCTGCTGTTTTTTTTTAATTTTCATTAGCTTGAAAACTAACAGTGTTTTTAAATTTTTGGAGACTTGAAAATGTTGAAACGATGAATGACCTTTTTTGACATATAAAAATTATATGGAATTCCAATTTCATTGTACATAAAGTTTACTAAACAGACTATGCCCATCCCTTTACAGAGTGTCTCTAGCTACTTTGGAGCTACAGTAGCAGAGTTGAACATTTGCAACAGAGTCTAGAAACAAAAAAGACAAAAATTCTTACTATCTGGTCTTTTCCAGAAAACGTTTTCCATCACTGCTTTCCATTTTCTTATGAAAATGGAAATTTTTATCTCATTTGAGAGTCACAACATTTCTATAGAGTATGTGGTATTCACCTCTAGCACGTTGCAAATAACAAGATCTACACTATGTATTGTGTAAATTAAAAAACTAAAGCTTGTCGATTTTAAGCGATGCCGTCAGGATTTTTTATACAACGTCTTGACTTCAGACTCAATAACTTCTCACTACAATTGTGTCTTCTTCCATTAAATAATCCAAGATAATTCCTACTTTATTTTATAAAAGTTCTGTGAACCCTACATCCTCTAGGTAACTTCAGTTTCAGAGAATTATGATCCAATGTGCAACTTCACTAATACAAGTTAAAAACCTCTACATGGTTCAAAATTATTCCACATTAGGTATTCTTCGAAAGAAGATAAACAGGAGGCAACCCAAAGACTTCATTGACAATTCTGCTATGGTAAAGGAGACGTGCAGTAGTGACATAACCAAGGTCCAGAAGGGCCCCATTTGTCAGTTAATGGCTTCCAAGTTGAGATACACTTTCTAACCCTCCTTGCCAACTTGCCACCAGAAAAGGCACTCATGTGGTTGTAGGTCTTGGGACAGTCTTGGGACAGTGGAACAGGACTAAAAGTAACGGGGCCTTTTAAGAAGGACAGAAAACCAAAAAGCCTATCTTAAACTTTGTTTAAAAATCAAACACTTTGATTTTCTAATAATAATTTACTTGCTTTAACACTTCAGATTCCTCTATTAATTTTCACTTTGTGACCATCTAATTATTTCTTCCCAATCACTTCACACTTGATGTGTCATCTTTAAAAAATATTTTTAAATGAGTCATTTTAGTAAAAGTGATAGACTTGAGTGAACTGGACATCCGTAATATAGGGAAAAACAATAGACACAGACAGCAAAATAGCAGAGTAAGCCCACTATCCAATCATATCTTGAATCTCATTTCTGGAGGATAGGATCATTTTTACTAAGTAAGACAACATCTTCAAGGAAACTTTTAAAATTGTTCTCACAGCAAACTTAACAAAAAGTAAATATAAAAGTTTTAAATTGCAAGAACCAAAGCCACTGTTGCTCGAAGGAGGGGTTATTAATCTGAGAGGTTCCTTTAGTGAGCAAAAGGGAAAAGAAAGATGGAATATAATAGGTATAAATTCCTGGGGTACATAAAAAATAATTGAGAAACAGGATTCGGGTTTATCATGATAAAAGCAAATAAAAAATGATCTTCTCTACCATATAATAGTGCAAGACTAATTGATAAAAAGAAAGTACAGCTGAGAAGAGAGAGTAGTGGGAAGTAAGAGTAAAACCATGAAATACAAAAAAGTTTAAGACAATTAAATGAGTCACTCCATTCTCTTTCATTTATAACTATTCAGATGAATTAAGAAGGAACAAAATGTTAGTCAATTATTGAGTCAATTTACTTAATAAAATATTATTTAGTCAATTATCGTAGTAGGAAGAAAGAGTGAAACCACAAAATACAAAAAAAGTTTAAGACAATTAAATGGGTCACTATATTCTCTTGCATTTATAACTATTCAGATGAATAAAGAAGGAATAAAATACCATTAAAGAAGGAACAAAATACCATTTAGTCAATTATTGAGAAAAATACCTGATTTTATGTTCTAAGGCATTTTGTAAAATAAGAAAATGATTTTGCTAACTAGATATAAGCCTTGGAAATGAATATAGTTAGACATTTATTGATTAGCATATAGACGAGTTAGACTAGTTATCTAACTTGGAACAAACAATAAGTTAGGGTAGTAAACAGTAAAATTTCACAAGTGTCTCTGTATGACTGAAATTACTCCTTTAGGATTTACCTTTTTAACAAGGGAACTAAAATATGAATCAGTTTTTTGTCTTTAAACATCAACACAGTTAATGTTCTTCCCAAACCGTTGTTTGTTTAAATTGCCAAATTTGTAATTTATTTCAATAGTTAAAATGCCATTAATTCATGTGCCAGTTAACAACCCCATAGAGAACTCTTTCAAAGATTCTATTGTTTTTAAATTAAGATAGTTTTTGCTTTATTTGTGAAACTACACATCATGGCGATTTATTTTCTCAGTTTTTAAATTTCTTGTGTTCATTTCTACTCTTTATGTTTGACATCTTCACCTTGAACAGTATAGCTTGTTGTCAAACCCAGTGTCGGTAGCTATATGTCTAATCAGGTTTTTAGCTGAAAGCAGTAGACCCAATTTTGAACAATTCGAAGAGTAAAGAAATCCACCAAAAATTATTATGTATGACGACCAAAAACACCCTGGGTTACAAGAGTCAGGCTTGAGGCGCTACAGCCAGGGAAAAGGAGGAGTTACTCCAGCTAATACTACACTGCACTGCACCCACTATATTCAGATACAGAGCTCATGCTAGTGAGGCTGGTCAGTGAATGTCAGCTTGCCTACTGCTGCTGCTCCCTCCCAAGATGCAGTCTCATAACAATGTGAGTGACTGGCTGCATCATGTGTTCACAATCTAGATGAAAGATAAATTAGGTAGGGAAGATTCTGACTCTTTTAGAAAATTAAACCTCAGAAGAGTATTCAAATGAAGTTGGGCAGCCAAAAATTATGCAAACATTAAAAGGACAGTCAATAACTAGGACAAATTATGTATTTATCTCAGTTGTACAATTCCTTTGACAAAATACATTTCAGTTAATTAATTAATTTATTTGTAAAACAGTAATTACGTGTGTGATGTTTTCAGCTTTATTCTAGGTGGGACAGAGTTCTTGCTCTGAGAATTTAACAATTTGGTAGACATAAAAAATAAATTAGGAAGACATTAAAATATTATACTCAGTAGAGCCATATACTTTGCAATGGTTTACAGAGGAAGAAGACATTGTTTCTGATGTGTGGAAGGATTTTCAGTAAATTAGGAAACTTTTATAGCAAGCAGTATTGAAAAAGAATGGAAGTAGAAGTGAGTTCTATGAGAAAACATTTTAAATGGTCCATTTTCAAGGCGTGATAAATCTAAGTACAGGCAGCCAGGCTGCAAATGTAACAAACTGCGTGGCCCATTCACCTTAGAAAGTCACAATAAGCAAACAGAATGTAGAGAAGGGGTAAACCCATAAAAGAGAAGAAAGTTTTATTATTGGGAAATTGAAACTTAAGCGGGGAAGGGGATGGGGTATATAACCTTATAAGGAGGATAATGAAACTTAGTGACATCCAGGAAGATTGTAACCCCATAGTACTCGACCAATGAGGAACTAGGGGAGGCACTTGCATGCGGGAGATAAATCACCTGTTGTGACTGTCCCAGGTGTGTCATCCCAGACACCCGGTATTACAAGACCATTATTAAAAAGTCTCATTTTCACTGTTCTTCGTGCCTCTAAGTCCATTCTTTGGATTTGAACGGGTGTATTTCTCACAAACTGAGGGCCGGTCTGAGATCTCTGTGCCTACATGGAATGGGACTCCGGCTGAGAGAGGAGAAATGTCCCACTTGATTTTCATGCCCCACTCTGTCTGGGTGTCCTGGCTCCCCACAGAAGCCATAGATAAACCCGAGACTGTTATTCAGGAGACCGTGGAGGTGACTCAGGGAGAAAAGCAGGCACTGTGGCAACCAGGCAACCTCGTGCACCAGCCAAGGTAGGAAAATTGGACTATAAGTACCACTTTGGTGGTTGGGTATTTTCGGAGGTCCTCAGGGTGTGCAAGACACCTCCAGTAAGGGGGTTTGAGTACATGGGAAAAAAATTCAGACACAGAGACTGGCTGAAAATGGGAGTCAGGAATTCTAGGCCTAGGGGACAAAGGAAAGAGGGAGCCGGAGAGACTCCCTCTGACATTCCCCTGGATAGTCCTTTGGGCAAAGTGTTGCTGGTTTGGAGGAACAACCCTCGAACCAGGGACAAGGAAAAGCAAAATAAGCTAAGGTATTGCAGTTTATCTGACCCAAAGACCCCATTCATAAGCCTTCACTTTTTTGGTCTAAGTTTGGCTCAGATGAGGATTGAGTGTGCCAAGCTTTAATTCTCTATGTGCATAATAAAACCCCATCCTCACAAAAGCAGACAGATCATGCTCTCTGCTGGATCTAGGAATTAGCCTCCATGTTCTCCTTGAAAGGGAGAGAGAGAAAACGTAAGAAAGGAAATTGGAAAGAGAAAGGGGAGGAAATGGCAAATATAGAGGGCAGAGAGAGAAAGACTTAAGCTTGACCCTGAAAGCAAGGAGAGAGTTGGCTGTGCAGCTGGAGGCATGGGGGCAGCAGGAGCCGCAGAGCCAAAGCAGATAGCCAAGATAAAAATGGACAGTGTGAGAAAGCCAAAGCTGTCTGTCTGCAAGACAGAGATAGAAGAAGAAAATGTGCGAGAGAGAGACTGGAAAAGACATAAATCAAAGAGAGACACAGAAGGTGAGACTGGGGAGAAAAAGAAAGAAGTGGTATAAATTATCACGCAGGGAAGAAGAATCAGGATCTCTTCATAAAATAGCAAACACTGGGATACTAAAGTAGATGTAACATATAATAAATAAACATTAAATAACATGATTTATTTATATTACATAACAATTATATTTCATGATTATTTTCCTGTATGAACTTGTTTTATTAATCATGCATGGGTACATCATTCTTTTACATAAAAGTTTGCATTGTGTATTATTTAATTTGTTAGCTGCTTCATAATTTGTTACTAATATATTTTTTAACTTTTAACTTCTATTTAATTACACCTAACTTATTAAATGCCTAAGTTAAAATTTCTGAAACTTATTCCCAATTACATAAAGGTTATGTTCTCAAAACTTATTCATTTATTTGTGAGACAGGGTCTCCCTGTGTTGCCCAGGCTGGAATAGAGTGGCACCATCTCAGCTCACTGCAACCTCCGCCTCCTGGGCTCAAGCGAACTTCTCGTCTCAACCCAAGTAGCTGGGACTACAGGCTCACGCCACCATGCCCAGCCAATTTTTGTACTTTTTGTAGAGAGGGAGTTTTGCCATGTTGCCCAGGCTGGTCTCGAACTCCTGACCTGAAATGATCCTCCCACCTCGGCCTCCCAGAGTACTGGGATTACAGGAGAGAGCCACCATGTCTGGCCATATGTTCTCAAAATTTTAAATGAATAATATTCAGTTTTCTGTCCTGGAAAGATAACGATATAAGTTGACTTGCTATGGATTTTCATTATCAGCAAACTTTTAAAACTCTGTTTTAGGAAGTAAATTATAAAGAACATTATATATAATTGTGGAAGGTGAGAGAGGACTAAAATCTGGCCTTCATTTCACTCTTTGTCATCAGACTGTTTCTTCTATGGGATCTAGTAGAGCAAATGTTGGCCTTTTAAACCGTTACATTTTGAACGTTAAGTCAGAAGCTTTGCATTTTGTATCTGATATATTGATGATGCTATAGCACAATAGTTGAGAGATAATTGGATATTTCTCAATTTTCTCAATTGAGGAAAGGGGTTTTGGTGATACACTTTTCAAGACATCTGAAGAAATCCGAAAAGTAACCTCCAGCAATTGCTCATGGAACAGAATACCCAGACAGGTAACATGTCGGGCTGGGATACTGTTTGCGCCATACCTTACCAAATTTATAGTATATATAAAGACCCTAATGATTTTTTTCTTAGACTCTGTATATTCAGAAGTTAGAGCCATCTGCTAGATCCAACTGGAAACGTTTTTTTTTTTTTCTTTTCTTTTTTTTTTTTTTTTTTTCCTGGGAGGAGTCTTGCACTGTCTCAGGTGCTGGAGTGCAATGGCACGATCTCAGCTCACTGCAACCTCTGCCTCCCGGATTCAAGTGATTCTCCTGCCTCAGCCTCCCAAGTAGTGGGATTACAGGTGCCCGCCACCACGCCCTGCTAAGTTTTTGTATTTTTAGTAGAGATGGGTTTCACCGTATTGGCCAGGCTAGTCTCGAACTACTAACCTCGTGATCTGCCCGCCTCAGCCTCCCAAAGTGCTGGGATTACAGCTGTGAGCCACCGCACCCACCCAAATGAAAAAGTTTTGTAAACAAAAAGAAAACAGATTTGCTCTACTTTCAGATGAATAAAAATCTTTTATTGATTTTAGCACTTTATAGAAATAATTAATGGTTATTTAGAAAAAAATAAGAGAATAAGAAAAGGCAGAAAAACCATGGAAGATTACTTGGATTCTCACAATTTAGGGATAAGTATTGTGAAATCTTGCTGTACACTCTGTTTCCACTAATATGTAGTTATACACATAGTTAATATGGAGTTATAAGGTTTATACTTTTAAAATCATTTTTTTCATATATATAGAGAGACATACCCATGTGCTTACATACATCTTCACTGGCTCCAGGATGTTGCCTTTAAAGTTTTGACAAAGCTAAAACAAAATTTAGACACATAAAATAACGTTAAAAACATTCATAAACGTCTTCTGCACTTCCTTGAGTTTTCTTAACAACACATTAATATATAATACAGTGTCAGCGTGACTGGACTTGGCTTGTTAAGTATTCTCAAAAAACATTTCAAAGGCTTATCTACAGTGAACTTGCTGTTGACTTTACTTTGATATTAACAGTAATTTGTTGTCTCCTAGGTAGCTGAATCAATCATTTGCGCTTAAAACTTTTACTACTTTCATGTTTGAAAGCACTATTTACTACTCTCATAATTTTATACTTTCAAACTCAGTAATGTAAATTCTAAACGCATTTGGAAACTGGAATTATTTTCATTTAAAATTTATCAACAATGCTTTATAATATAAATAAAATATTTATCAAGCAATTCATACATTTAAGGAACGAGTAGTCTATTTGGAAGAGATAAACTAAATTGCTATGTTCACAGTACATTTTGGATCTAGAAATTTTAAGGAATATCAAGATCTCCAAAAGTAACAAAAAGTGATTATACATAAAATGTATTACTACAAAGGTAAGTTGCATATATTGTTTAAGTAACTTTCAACAAATTTTCGTCTAACTGAAAACAAGGAATCAGAAAGCACTTGTTCAAAAATAGTAAATTGTGCGTGATACCGAGTCAGTTTTTTAAATATATTTTTAAAATTTTAGTTAACATATAATAATTGTATATATTTATGGGATACAGACTGATATATTCTGATACCCATATATAATGTGTAATTATCCACTGGGGCAATTAGCATATCCATCACGTCAAAGAAATTGATCTTTTCTTTGTGATGTGAACATTCAAAATTATCTCTTCCAGCTTTTTGAGAATCGACAATAAATTGTACATGATCATATTTACCCTATAGTGCTGGAGAAAATCAGAACTCATTCCCCCTATCTACCTGTAATGTATCTGTTACCCAACTTCTCCCAGCCTCTGTTTTCTACCTCTCCTTCCCAGACTTTTATACCACAATTCTACTCTTTACTTTTCTGACCTCAAATTTTATCAAGTCAGTTTTTAATGACAAATCATCACCTCTCCCATGTCTCTTAAGTAGACATACTGCTCTTGAAGTGACATGAATTGAGTGTATCATCAAAAAACAAAAGCGTGTGAATAAAATCACTTAAAACCACCTTCAATGTATTAAATAAATAGTAATTAAAGCCCACTTTTTCAAATCCTTATGGGTTGGAAAAAAAATTAGCTACCTCAAATTAAAATCTGTGTATTTCACTTTTTATTATGAAATACAACACATTCACAAAACAGTAAAATAATGTGTATGTATGGCTTAAATAACAACAAGCAAATATGCAGATCAAAAATTAGAAAATTGTCAATACTCACATCCACTATTGCTCCTTCGTGGTCACAAACCCCCTTCCCCTGCCAGAAGTAACAGTGTCCTGAGTTTTACATCAATCACTTGTCTGGCTTAAAATACTGTCACTTAAATAAGCAACTATGAACCTTATATTTATATGTAAGGTTATACATATACAAGGTTATATACATACATGAGGTTTTATAAGTGTGTGTGTGTATGTGTGTATATATATACTTAAGAGATATGGAAAAGGTGGTAGTGTGTCATTAAAAACTGACTTGATAAAATTTGAGCTCAGAAAAGTAATGATAAGAATTGTGGGTATAAGAGGCTGGGAAGGGGAAGTAGAAAACAGAATGAGGAGAGGTTGGTTAAGAGATACAACATTGCGGTTAAATAGGAGAAATGAGCTCTGATTTTCTGTAGCACAGTAGAGTGAATATGGTCACCAATAATTTATTGCATATTCTTAAAATATTGTATATTCTCAAAATAGACAATAAATTACATGTAAGGTAAAATATACATATATGTATGGTTATATATATACATGCACATATACACACAAAAGACAAATATATATCTCCTCTCATTCCATGAAGATTATTTTTTGCATTTTTATTATTTTACCTATTATAATTCAATTATAACTGAGTTTTATATAAGAAAAAGATTCAATTAAAATATTTTTTCTATATAGATAATCAATTTCCCAGTACCATTGAAAAGATTGTCTTCCACTTTTATTTAGCCATGTCAATTTTGTTATAAATCATGTGTCCATATGAGCATAAATCTGTCTCTGGGATCTTTAGTCTGAAAATGTGTATATTTGTTTAGCCTTGCGCCAGTAATACACTATTCTAATACTAATGTTTTATGAGTATTGTCAGTATGTAGAACAGGTAGTTTTCAAACATGCATGTAGAATGTTAGTTGGAATACATCTGATCCTTAGTATAGCTTGAAAAGAATTGATAAGTTAATAATATTGAGTCTAACAATTCATCAAAATGTGTGTTTTCTCATTTATTTAGCTCTTCCTTATACTCCTCAATAAAGTTTTATTGCTCTCTATTTATTTTTTAGTACTATATATAAATGCTACTTTTGTTCTCTTTTTAAAAAATACTTTCCTGGTTGCTGTTTGTATATGACATACAAGTGATTTTATATATCTATTTTTGGATCCAAGCTTGTAAATTTCTAGATTAATCTCTAAGTCATTTGGGATTTTCTATACATACAATCTTATTGCCCCAAAATAATGCGATTTTTCTTTTATTTTCCCAAGAAATATAATAACTATGGTTTTCTTCCTTTTCAAATCTTTTTTTTTTTTTTTTTTTTTTTTTTGAGGCGGGGTCTTGCTCTGTCGCGCAGGCTGGAGTGCAGTGGCGCGATCTCAGCTCACTGCAAGCTCCGCCTCCCGGGTTTACGCCATTCTCCTGCGTCAGCCTCCCGAGTAGCTGGGACTATAGGCGCCCGCCACCTCGCGCAGCTAGTTTTTGTATTTTTAGTAGAGACGAGGATTCACCGTGTTAGCCAGGATGGTCTCGATATCCTGACGTCGTGATCCGCCCGTCTCGGCCTCCCAAAGTGCTGGGATTACAGGCTTGAGCCACCGCGCCTGGCCCCTTTTCAAGTCTTACAGGTACTTCCTTTTACTGTATTGTCTAGCAATTCATTACAAGGTTGCAAAAAAGTGGGGATCGTGATAATGTATTTCTATATTTTTCTCATTAAAAAGGAAAGCTGCCCATATTTCACATTTAAATACAATTGTTAATGTAAGTTTTAATTATGGGTAATTGTAATTAGATGACTTTTTGCTATAATATTTCATTATGAAAAGTTACTGATTATTATCAAATGTTTTTCCTATAAATATGATCAATATCATCATGCAATTGTTCCCCTATAATCTGTTATTATGTGGAATTACACTGATTAATAATTAGAGTTAAATCAATTTTGTATTTCTGAATAAATCTTTGTCTTTATATCTTTAGAAAGATATATGATAGATAGATATTAAGTGATATTTATATCTATATTTATATCTGGTATGTAATATTTATATAATAATAAATATAATGATATTTATATCTATAACTATTTATCTGTCTATTCAACTTTCTATTTGTGTTTAAGACTTTTTGCATATGTATTTACTGAGGGGTTTTACTGGTTCTTTCTCATACTGATCTTGTTTGGAGTTGGTATAAAGGTTATCTTAGTATCTTAAATGGAGTTGGGGAATTGAGTAAGATTGGAGTTGTTTGTTGTTTTTCTCTATATATCATAAAATATTTTATTTCTTCTCAGAATGTTTTTTTGATATCTTTATCTCTATTTGCTTTTTCTGGGGTGATGGTTACAGATATATTAGGCAGTTTGATATTATTCTATGATCCATGGATAGTCAGCTTTGCTTTCCCTCTTGATATTTCCTCTTTTCTTCTTGATATTTCAGGTTCGATATTTCCTTGAGCCTAATAAAGGAATTGGGAACATGTGGTACCATGAGTTTTATTTACAGCATTTCAAATTGATATTTTAAGACTTTCTCTGATGAACATGAAAAGTACACGATGCACTTGGAACATCTTGATGCATCAGAAAATACAGATGCACCCAAAGAATGATATATATGTGTTAAAAGGAAATAGATGCCCGTATTAAATTTGGGTCACTTTAACTTCAAAATTAAACAATATGCTATGGTTTGAATATCTGTCCCCTCTAACTCACATTGACACAATCCCCAATGTGGCAGTATTGAGATATGGGACCTTCAAGGTGATAGAATTAGGAGGGTTCTGCCCTTGTGAACAGATTAATTCAATTATGGATTAATGGATTAGTAAATTATCATGAGAGAGGAACTGGGGCTTTGTAAGAATTGAGAGAACTGAGATATCACCTAAGTATGCCCAGCCCCCTCACTCTATGATATCCTCCCTCACCTCAGGATGCCACAGAGAGTCCCCCCACCCAGCAAGAAGACCCTCACCAGATGTGCCGCCTCAACCTTAGGCTTCCCAGCCTACGTAACTCTAAGAGATAAACGTATTTCTTCTTAAGTTACCCAGTTCTAAGCATTTTGTTGTAAGTAGCAGAAACAGACGAAAACAAAATGATTACAATTGCTTAGAGGTTATTGAATAAAATAGAAACCCATGAGTCCATACTTGTATCAATACATAGAAAAATAAAGATTTAATGAAAATTGGAAATGTATTAGCCTGGTGCAAAATTAATCGGTTTTAGTACAAAAATTCTACATAATGGTTACTAGAACTTGATGAAATTCTACATCATGGTTAGGATGCAATGAGAAGAACATAGCAGCATTTTTGTTATATTATTGCCAAACCATTATAGTCAACGTCTAACCATTAGAAAATCTAAAAAAAGAAAAAAGAAAAAAACAAAGTGCATACTCAAACTGTTTCCCAAACCTAGAAACATTCTACAAAAACGCTTGTTCCATAGTTTTAGAAATTATACAGAACAGGAAAGTCAAGGTAATTTCAAAGAAAATGGGACACATGACAACTAAAAGCAAATTGAGATGTATTTTGAACTGGATAATTTTCCTATAAAGTAAATTATTAAGACAATTGTTGAAAGTTGAATGAAGCCTAAGGATCAGATGGCAATAATGTGTCAATCTTAATATTCTTATTCTGGTGATTATGTTAGAAAATATCCTTGTTTCTAAAAAATACCCACAAACTATTCATAGATGATGGAGCACTGTGTAAATTTGTCATTCTATGATTATGTTGAACTACTTCAAAGGGAAAAATTGCACTTTATTAGCAAATTTGATACAAGTTTGAGATTATTTCAAACATTTAAATATGTGTTGAAAAGTGCATTTGGAAGCTGAACAGCCAAAGAGGTGGACTGACTGCTTTTTAATATATTGCTTTCACCTTTAAACCTTTTCTCCCATATTCTATTTTGTGATTCATAGGGTATGTCTTTATGAATCATATTTCTCCCTTGAAAGTGGCTCCTTGTTAGAACTTACCAAGAAAGGGTACTAGCAGTAGCTTGCAAGCCTAGAGGAAGACACTAATTTTTCGTATGTACTTCCTTTAGTCTTCCTGTTTTTATCCTTTCTGTTTGCAGTTCCTTTGAGTGTCACGGGAGTACTATCTCTTTAGCTTGGCAAGAGCAGATCATTCATATCTGTAGTTGAATCACACACTCTCACATGTCTGAGCTTGAATTCTACAGGGACACTCATCTCAGCTTTTGAGTTTTAGTAAGTATAACTTCTTACCTATTTCTCCCAACCCTTGGGATGGAAGTTACCTTTTACAGTTGCACCAAAAGAAATATTTTTAAAAATCTCTCTCTCTCTCTCTTACATTTGCCTAGCTAACAAGTTTATACCTAGTTAATATATCTTTATATTAAAGTGTCTTTAAACTATAGTTACTTAATCTTGATTAAATTTTTAACTATTTAATTACTAGCGTAAGTTTTTCAACAATGCCAGAAAAGATTAGTAAGTATAAAGTATGGAGAAATGTGACCCATCTTAAATCTTCAATATCAAATACACATTTTCTTTTATTCTTGCAATATATCAATGAAGTGCTTGATGCTAGAACACCAACAGTTCATGCTTCACATTTTTGAGACATAGGTAACTTTTGGTTTTAATTTTTAACTTTCCTTATGACAGTTAATGTCACAGAGGATAAGTATAACAAAAAAGAGATGAAATAACCTTCTAACAAAGTTAAATTAGGTGAAATATTGTGTATGTTTATTTTCTGAAGATACAATAAATGCACAATACACAGTACACAAGAGAGGAGTCATTATTTGATGCGGAGTGCCCTTCACTTGTCATCCCCAAGGCATAGTGGAACACAAGGCTGTCATATTACTTTTATCTTGATCAAGAATAAATCCTTGAATATTAATCTTAGTGAAAGGAAAAGAGAGAGGCAATTTGAAAATATGAATGGTAAAACAATAATTACAAGCACTTAATGCATACATAAAAAGCTATGCCTGATAAGAATGATTAGGACTAATGATAAAATATAACTGATTTTTGGAACCCATTACTTCTGTAAAAGAAGAGTAGAAATAAAGTATCAAACTTTTTATTAAATACACATCCGACTTAAACAATGTGGCAATGTAAAACCACTCAGAAAAACCGGGCAGGTTTGAGATGCTAAGTAACAGCAATCACATAAAATAATCTGGACCACTAGAGAAATACACATAGGAATATATTTTAGTTATCTGAAATATTAGGGTCTAAGATAGATTTTTCTGACAATCAAATCTAATTATTAAGATAAGATTTTTTGCTGAATCGAGTGTGAAGAGCAGTGTTCATATTTAATCTTTCATTATATTCAGTACTAATAATCTTTGATTTAAATGAGGAATGTGTATGTAATTGTTTAATAAATAATTATTATTGGTAAACTAAAAGGATAGTGTTTGGATAAAAAGGTTTTATCTTACAGTATTTTCTCCTTTTTAAAATTTTCTATGAATATAAAGCAATAATAAATAATGCATTTAAAAGCATTTTCTTATTTCTTTAAAATAGTGTGTAGGTTTTCTGTAGAGAACATTCACATATTCCTTAAAATATTAATTCTAAACATTATTAATACATCTTACTGTGTTCGATCAGTATTTTTTCTAAGTTTTGAGATATACAATTTAAGAAAGAAATATTCTTAATTAGGTGTCAAGGGTTAATTACATATTAAGTAGTAACTTGAGTAGACTTTTTCTTGAGTCATTAAATATAACCTGATTTAGTATCTATTAAAATTCAGTTAAGTTTATACTTGATTAATATACAGTATGCCAAATGTATATTAGTGGGTGTGATTACACATTTTTATACTCACATTAAATGTGTAGCCTAGATATAAGCTACTAATTATTTCTTAATTTTTCTCATTTTTTTTCTTTTTAAAATTTTCACTGGCTCTTATTATATGATCAGAGTATGGTAGAACTGCAATGGTTTATGAAAAGCAACTACCTGATTTGTTCAATACATGTTTCACAACTACTTAAATCCTTGCAATTCAGCTAAAGTTAAGTAAACAGATAAGGAGATACATTTATGATAAAGAAGTCCACTAAATCACTTGAAACAAGAGGTTATTATTCTGTAGGGGCAGAATTTTTTGGTGAACGCTCATTTCTACTAGGATAAATGAGTAGTGATTCTGTATTTTTTTGTTTTGTTCCTTATCATGAACTTCATGGATAATATATTGCCTATCACAGTTGTCTGTCTGCAAGTTTCAAGCCTGAATATTGACCGAGTTTTGTGGGTTTTTTTGTTGCTGTTATTTTGTATCTAGATTGTTTTATAACTCTATGCATACCAAAAAAAGTACTGGTGATTTAATTATTTTCACTGAATCCTGAAATACAGAGTACACTTTAGCTTTGTTAGAATATCATAAGTAATTTTGTTTTACTGACATAATTTACTATTTTGATAGAGGAGTCCAAAGTCCCTAAAGCCGTGGTTTGGAAAAACTTAGAAAAATTTATTGAGTACCTAGTGTATCTACTGCCATTAATGTTTGTTCATTAAGGAAGAATTCAACAAGAGTAGCATATATAAATTTCATCCTTACAAGTAAATATCATTATCCAATTGGATTGGCAGGACACATGTGCCTATATTAACTAAAGGTATGTTCAGAGAAAGATATCAAATGCAATAATATATGTGGACAGGTAAAGACTTAAGCCATTAACATTACAGAACACATAGTTGTGGGGGTATTAAATTATGGATGTTTTCGTGGAAGAGTTGAACTCAAAATCTTGTTTGGAAATCTTAAGGGAAAGAATATCTTTAGAGCAAGAGTTAACAAATATTTTGTTTAAAAGAACAAACAAACAGTAAATATTTTGGGAATTGTGGCCAATACTTTCTGTTAAAATCGGTTAACCTTGATGTGGTGGCACGCAAAGAGTCATAGACAATGTGTAAATGAATGAGCATGCTTTATTTCAACAAAGCTTCATTTATTAAAAAAAAAGAAAAGAAAACAAAAACTAAACTAAAGGCTTGATTTGGTCCATGAGCCAAAGCTTGACAACCACCGGTTTAGGACATAAATCTTTTGGCTACAATAGTATCACAAAATAAACCTAAATTTAAGAACGACCAAGTCATATCAAACAAAGTTTGCCTGTTAAAATTTTAATTCATGAAGAGAAATATAAGGATATATACTCTTAAATAAATGAGTTTGTTTGTGTACATTTTTGCTGACTTTAATATTATGGTTTGGAAAAGAAATACGAAAACTGGAGAATGTGAATGCTGTATTGAACGAACCATATTTTATATGGTTAATAAATATACCACTTGTATTCAATAAACTATTGATCCCTTAGAGATTATACATTAATTCTTTTAATAATGAAGGTAACTAAGGGAAAGTAAGGTTTTCATCTATGTAAAAATATCTTTTATTAAAGTTATACTAACTTTTTTTCTGATACTTAAATGAAAAGAGAAAGATGGCTCTCTTATTGCAGATTTTCTTAGGGAGTCTAGCTTAGTCTCATAACTGGTAAACTAAAAACTATTCTGTTCTACAATAAAGAGATAAATCTCTTCCTAGCAGGTTTATTGTGAGGATTAAAGAGATAAGATATTTAGAAACTCTAATGCAATGTCTGTATAGAGTTGGAAATCCCTCAAGATATTTAAGTTCTCTTTCTCCTTCCCCTTCTCATCAGGGAGAAATAGCCTGCAGACTAGAGAATAAGGAAAAGTTGTTTCCTGCCAAAGAATAAGCAGTATTGTGAAATATAAAATTTTATTGTTGTGGTGAAAGAAAATTTCAGTATTACATTTTTGAAAACGATAAATGGACCCATATTTCCATTATATACCAACCTCACTTTATTTTTTATTTGATTTTGGCCTTATTTTTAGAAGAGTCCAAATCAAATAGTTTCAGATGCTTTATGGAAAATTCATCCATTGTCAATGTTCATAGCATTTACAATTGGTTTTATAACCATAATTAAGTCCTAAATGTTTTGTAATTAGGATGATTCTAAAGCTAAAAACTCATTAACAAGATTGACAATATTTGAATATGTGAACAATTTTCACAACAGAGCCAAGCAATCTGTTAAGGGATTCCTTGTTTTCAGATATTAAGATTCTACTACCTCTAAGCCACTATTCTCTAAAACTTTCCCAGTGTTCAAGTTGTTCTATAAAAGTTGGATTCACAAATTAAATAAATATTTCCAATAGAATTTCTTGCTCTCATATCCACCCAGGGATTTGAAAAGTTTTATTTATTTTTTCTTGTTAAAGGACGGCTTATATACCCTTAATCAGAGCACCATTTTATCCCATTTATTTACTTACTATATATTTTTATTACTTTACTGCATTAGAAAAGTTCAAATTAATACTACAATATAATATAGGTACACATCTATTAGAACGGCTGTAATAAAAAATTGACAATATCAAGTTTTTGGTGAGGAAGTAGAGAAACTGGAACCCTCAAACATTGGTGGAGGGAATGTAAAATCTCATAGCCACTTTGGAACATAATTCAGTAGGCTTAAAACTTAGATGACAGATTGATAGGTGCAGCAAACCCCCATGGCATGTATATACCTATGTAATAAACCTGCACCTTCTGCACATATATCCCAGAACGTAAAGTAAAATAAAAAATATATACACACTTGACAGATGAGTTAGTAATTTCACTCCAAGATATTTGCTCAGAGAATTGAAAACTTATGTGCATGCACACACACACACACACCTCCTTAAAATGTTTTAGTAGCATTGTTCTTCATTAACAAAAGTGGAAAACAACCACAGGATTCTTCCACAGGTAAATAGATAAACTATGTTAAATATATAAAACGGAATACTATTCAGCAATAAAAAGGAACAGACTACTATTGTTATGCTGTATATGCTATTTGGTACATATATTGTGGTACACATTAACCTCAAAAATGTCAGGCTAAGTAGAAGAAGCCAGATACAAATTGTCTTGTATGAGCTAAAATTTCAAATTCTACCTTTATGTCCTTGAGCCTGCTAAGTCCTCAGAGATCTAATGGTAACTCTCCTGCTCTTGCTAGATATGTCCCCATTCAAAGGGAAAGAGTTCCTATACAGCTAGTCCCTGTATCAGTCAGACCAACTGCACCCCACCTGCTCCTTAACCTAACAGTTTCACTTCCCTTACAGCCTACAAAAGTATTCAAACAAATTAGTCACACCTTTCATGGGAATCAGGGAACATCTTACCCACCTGTTACTAGAAAGCCTGCCTCCCAGAGCCCCTACTGATTTACTGTGCTCCAGAGTGCATCTCTGTGTGGCCCAGTGCCCCTCTTCTTCAGGCTGTGACTGTATGTAACTAATTACCTGCAATCGAGCGCATCTGTGCGGTATCAGGTGTTGTGTGTTCAGCTATTTTATACTATTTGGAGTGAGGGACCCCTCCTTCACCAACCAAATTAGTAGTGGAAGTGATCAGAACACAAATGATCTCATTTGTTGCCAGAGACTGGGAAATTGAAGGAAGCATTGATTGGCAACATGAACAAAGAAGCTCTTTTGGCGACAAAACTCTATAAATTTACCAAATATTTAATTACAAACATTCACAATGGTGTACCTTATGGAATAAAAATTTACTTCAATCAGCTGTTATACAAAAAATAAATAAAAGATAGAAAATGTACAAGAATAACTGGCAGAAAGTAAGCATAATAACTGAAGTATTCTTAGTTTCATGTAGTTAAAAATAAAATATATTTTACATATACATCTAAAATAAAACTTACTTTTCAATTTATTTTATAACAATATATTTAACATTATTTATATTATAAAATAAAATGTATATGTAAATATATATCTTATAAAATATGTACATAAAATAATCTACTTTTAATGTATTGTATAAAATATCATATATACATATATATTATATCTATATATAGTTTTTGGTGAGAAAGTGGATAAATTGAAACCCTCAAGCATTGGTGGAGGGAATGTAAAATCATGTAGACACTTTGGAGCACAAGTTGGTAGATTATTAACAAGTAAGATACAAACTTGACAATGACCCAGTAATTTCACTCCCAGATATTTGCCAAGAGAATTGAAAACTGATGTGCACAAACACATACACAGACACACACACACACACAGACACGCCTCCTTAAAAATATTTTACTAGCTTTATTCTTCATCAACAAAAGCCGAAAAGAACCAGAGTATGTGTGTGTGTGTATATATGCATATATAAGTATATATATACACATGTATGTGTATATATGCGTATATACACACACACATACACATACCCTTTTTGTTTATGTTAGTCTAGATCATCTGAGAAACATCACTGAGAGAATACTAAGAGGGAACAGTAGGGCTGGGAGACCCGTGAAAACCACAATGGCAATCTGATCCTTTGTGAAAGAAAGAGAAAAGACAAAAAGCAAGACAGGATGAAGGATAGTTATGTGGAAGTGTTTTAAGCTGTAGTGCATTTCTAAGAAAAGTTCAGCAAGTTCAATTAATTCTAACAGAGGAATCCCACATCACCCAGGAAGGGGCATACCTTAGTATCTTCACCACACTCAGTCATCAAATAGTAGCAACGTGTGGAAAGAGAAATACAACAATGGATGTTAGAGCGCAGCAGTCCAGACCCTCAGTCAATTATTCTCCCTTACATCAAAGAGGCACAGCCTCACTGCTATCACAACGGTCTATTTCCGTTTTAACTGAAGGAGAGCTTTCATTAACCTTGGAAGTCAGATTGGCTTTCCTACGCTGTTTTGAAATATGTCTGTCAACCCAATGAAATGATAACTTGAATGGAAAAATTGACTAGTAACTCCATGTACATGACCAGGATTTGTTTCACTGGGAGGTTTTTAATTAGCATGAACAAATGAGATGTCACCTGAATAGGTAGAACTATACGTGTTTGTTTTCTGTCCACTATCTTTGTTGCCAAATTCCCTAGAAAAGTTTATAGTAGGAATATTTTTTAAACCCGTATGAAAGAAGAGAGGAAATTATATGAAAGCTTTATTCTCTAACTTTTTATGAATCAGACTTTCTTTCCCAAATATATTCTAAGGGGGTGATATTTAATTTGAGGCATATTTTACTTTATTTCTCCAAATATCGTATCCAATTAGTAGTTCAACTATTATAATGCAAACAATTTGGAAGAATACTTTGTATATAAAAGTCAGAAAATATTTTGTCATTCATTTAAATGTTTATTACCTTCTTTTTAAAGGTAATATCGTTCAGATTTGTTATTGACACATGTTCAAACAAATATTCTGCAGAAATATAATTGAGATATTTTCCTAAGAAAAACTACCGTGATTAAACACTTCTGTAATTTTATTTCAAATATATATTTATATTTTTAGTCTGGACATATTTTTATAAGCATTTCATTCAAAAATCTATATACTGCTGTTAGGGAATTAACAATAATTGGAGTACATATACATTTTTCAGAGAATCAAAAAGAATTAAAAATACCGTATTTTTAAATTGAAATATTTGATTATTATTTCTGTTTCAAAACACTGCATGCCTGTGTACTAGAGTACTTATTAACATGGATAAAGAGAAAATCAGGCAGTTAATGACTAGAAGTTGTTATTCAAATTTTAAAAAAAGAATTTTGTATGTTATCCAGGGTTCAATTTAACTGGCAAAATCCCAGTTAACTTAAAAACTTTAACTTAAAAACATATCACTGCATCTTCTCTCTCTCTTTTTCCATCTAAAGAGGAAAGAAAAGTTTATCTTATGAAAGAAAATCGCTAGTTTCTTTTTATGGGAAAGTAAAAGTTTGTTTTGTTGTTAAGAATCTCAACTCTGGATTTAAACTACTGCTTGGGTTGAAGCTTATCTCTTTCCTGTGAACTCTTGAACTCTTGGGAAGTTTACCTAACCTATGTGAACCTCGCTTTCCAAAACTGTAAGTGAAGATTATAATGAAATCCACAATATAGATTTGTTGAGGGGATTAAATAGAATATTTGTTAAGCATAAAGGATAGTTCTGAGAACACTGCTAGAATTTAGTTAAGTATTGCTTTCATTAGTAACTCTTTTTGGTATAGTTTTTTAAAAACCGGAGTGCCTTTATATTGTGTTATATGTTAATGTAAAACTTACATATAAGTTATATGTGAATATAATAGTCAGACAAGCTAAATTAATAGATTTAAAAATGAATAAAATCACTAGCAGAGCTGAATGATTTGAACAGTACACATATGCACTCCCTGATTTGTTCCATTTATTGTAGTGTTAGACCATTCTTTAGAATAGATAATATACTAGCAGACAAATAACATGAAGGCTGTCGGGTAGAGCATTCATTAAGTTTATAACGATTTACCTCATTTTGTGTAGAAGCAGAATTCATAGGTGTTTTAATCTGATAAACTTTCACACTGGCTTCCATTATGCTGTTACAGATGTCAAATGTATTCCCACAGGAAAAAGTGTGTTGACTCCAAGAAATCGTAAAACTCATATTCCACATGGCTGCAAATCTTCTGAAATCATGTGTAACAGAGACAGACTTCTAGGTACCGTCTTTGCAGCAATTTCATGAAAACTGACAGTGAGGAAAAACTGCAGCTATTGGATAATTTTTCTTTGAACTTTGCTCTAAGAACACATTGCCTGAAGAGTCTTTTGTTTTCCCAGCAGGACTTCAAGAGCAAAGTCAATTAAATATCTATTTTTATATATTTAATCTATATATATTTAAAATTTTAAAATGCATTAAATATATATTTAAATATATATTGGTATTTTAAATATATATTTAATATATTTAAGTATATAATATATTAAATATATATTTAAATATATATTAACTATTTATTTATATTTTAAAATTTGTATTTTAAAATAAAAAAATTATATTTCTAAATATATAAATATATATTTGTATTTTAAAATATATACATATATTTATATTTAAAAAAAAATATATTAAATATATATATTTTAAAATATATATATTAAATATATATATTTTAAAAAATATATTTTATATTTATATTTTAAAATATATATTAAATATGTATTTATCTTTAAAATATGTTATAGATTTAGTATATATTTATATTTTAAAATATATGCTTTAAAAATATGTTTATATATACATTTAAAATATATATTTATATATTTAGTAGATATATCTAAATATATATATTTAAAAATATATTTATTTTTATTTATATTATTTAAATATATAAATTTATATATTTAACTATATTAATATATTTAAATATCTTTATTAAACATAAATAAATAATATAAATATATAAAAATAATTATATAATATATGTATTTTAAAAATCCATGGAGATAGAGTTGACCTGAAAAGGAATATCAACAAAATTTATCTAATTAACTTTTATATAATATTTTATTAAAAAACAGAATAATACCCATTTTCTTCAAGATTACATGAAACATTCAGTGAAATATACCAAATCCTGGGTTGCAAAACACACCTTAATAAATTAATAAGAATAGAAATCTTACAAAGTATATTTTTAAACACAATGAAATTTAACTAGAGATAAATAAAAGAAAGAAAGAAAATTCTCAAATATTTGAAGATTATGCAACATAATTGTAAATAATATATGGGTAGGAAAAATGGCTCCAGGAAAATTTTAAAAATATCTGAAAATATTTTGAAGTAAATAAAAATGAAAATACAACTTAGCAATATTGTGGGACACAGTAAAAGCAATACTTTCAGGGATATGCCTAGACAAAGTAGAAAGATCAAGTATTAATAATATGATCTTCCACCAAAGGAATCTAGAGAAAGGAAAATAATTTAAATCTACGAGAATGGATACACAAACTGTGGTACATTCCTATAGTAAACTATTATTTAATGATGAAAATAAATGAGCTCCTGGGCCATAAAAAATATGGAGAAACCCTAATTGTGTATTACTAAGTGAAATAAATCAATTTAAAAAGGCTACAAATTGTATGATTTCAACTGTGTGATTGGAAAAGTCAAAACTATAGGGACAGTAGTGAATTAGTCATTTCCAGGGGTTCAGGGAGAAACAAGGATGCGTAAGTGGAACTCGGGGTAGTTTTAGGGCAACAAAAGTATTTTGTATGGTATTGTAATAGTGGATACATGTTATTATACATTTGTTAAAATCTATAGAATGTACAATACAAGTAGTGAACTCTAATGTAAACTATGAACTTCAGTTAATAAAATGCACCAGCATTGGCTCATCAATCGGAACAAATGTATTGAACTAATGCAAGATACTAATAGAGGAAACTATGGGATGGCAGACGGGAATTCTAGGTGTTTTCTACTCAATTTTTCTACAAACCTACAACTATTCTGAAAATGAAGTTTTTTTTTTTTTTTTTTTTTTTTTTTTTTAAGTAAAGGAATAGAGAATTTCTGAATCAAGCAGTGTAAAAGGACATGGAACAACTTTGGCCTTATGCTTAAGAGCACATATCATATATATAAACACCTCAGATGGCTAAAATAGTGAGTTAGTTCCTACAAAAAAAGACCAAAATTTAACTTCTTAGATTGTTAAGAATAAAGAATAACTTGGCATAGATCCAAGATTTTTGATCAGCTAAAAAAAAAGTATTCAATTATCAAGATTATAGAATATTAAAATTAAGTAGAACAAAATTTCAGATTGATGTTGAATAATAAATAGAGTGATTTTCCTCAGTATCTATTATGTCATGTAATTTGTTGCTCAAAATATCAAAAAGATAATTTTATGAGTTGAGATAATTATGAAGAACTTGTATTGGATCTGATAAATATTTATAACATGAATTTATATGCATCATTAATATCATTATGCTATAAATCTTACTTTTAGAAATGTTATCCCATTATGGAAAATTGTCCTTAGAAAAACAGAAGTATAATGTGCTGAGCTAGGTATTCTAGAAAAACGTATGTAAAACTTTAAAGTGTCCTGAACTTAAGTTAACGTGGTTATTGATTTTAATGGCTGGGCTTTGTTAGAAGCCAGAAAGCCCAACACTGATATTACACAAGGTACAACACTCATTATTGCCTTTGTTTAACTAATGTATAGCATTTCAGAGTAAACTATCAAAAGTTGTTGGTGATTGGAAATACGGAGATCAAATTGGGTGCAATATATTCAACTGGAGAAAAAATGTATACCTTAATTTAAAAAGAAAATAATATTCTAATCCTCTGTTTAGGAACACAAGATAGAATAATAAATTTATCTAAATTTGCAATAAAGTATTAATGAGAATAGTTGATGATTTTTTTGAGCCGAAGAATAAGTGTTTTTATTAATTTGTATTTCTTAGGTTCTTGATAAAGATTTTAGGTATAAACCCAAGTCTCTGAGTTTTCAAACATAAAACTTGCATTCAAAACGAATTCATAAATAAAGGCACTAGCTCTCTGAACCAAAATAACTTGTAAGGTAGTTGAAAAAGCCTAACAAAAATGATGTGCCAAAATGCAACTTTACTTTTATTTCCTTCTGTCATTTTAAAATATGTGGAGTGGTGGAGGCTCCCCTACCTTTATAAAAACTTGAAAATAATACATTAGTTTCCTTAGTTCACATTTAGGTATTAGACAGAACTATTACTATAATTACTTTAATTCAGAATTGCAACTTCAATTCAAAAATCAGTTTCTCAAAATACAACTGTGTATGTATATATGTGTGTGTGTGTGTATACATACAGTTGTATTATATACATATATATAAGTGTGTGTGTATATATATATAAGTGTGTGTGTGTGTGTGTGTATATATATATACATTTGTGTCTTTGGTAAAATCTTTGTCCCAAGCTGGAGCATATCGCAATCTGGCTGCTTGCTATGAAGAGGCATTTTCCTTTACCCTTCTGTTTCCCCACTTAGCATTTCTCTTCTCTTGAGTTGACAATTTAAGTTGCTGAAGCTTTCTGGGATGGCCCGCGATGAGTGATGATAAGAGGAAGAACGTGATCTTATTCATGGAATGCATCTGTATAGTGATTTGCAGATGCACTGACTTTCTCATGTAGATGCCTTCTACTAGAACCCTCCAGGTGAAAATCCTATGGTCTTGGCTGTGCTACTCTGATATGGTTTAGATTTGTGTACCCACCCAAATCTCATGTTGAATTGTAATCCACAATGTTGAAGAATGGTCCTATTTGGAGGTAATCAAATGATGGGGTAGGATTTCCTCCTTGCTCTTCTCTTGATAGTGAATTCTCACAAGATTTGGTTGTTTAAAAATGTGTGGCACCTTCCCCTTCCCTCTCTTCCTCCTTCCCCAGCCATGTAAGTGATGCCTGATTTCCCTTTACCTTCCAGCATGATCGTAAGTTTCCTGAGGCCTCCCCAGACATGCTTTCTGTACAGCCTGTAGAACTGTGAGTCATTTAAACCTGTTTTCTTTATAAACTACCCAATCTCAGGTAGTTCTTTATAGCAATGCGAGAACAGACTAATACATACTTTCTTCTCTGTTCCAGGTTCTTACACGTCCACTTCACACAAACACTCCACTTTAGAGTTCCTTGGCCCCTTAAAGTAAGTTTCACAAGTCAAAACTTGAACCAGCATGAAAATAGCTTTATCTCATGTATGGTCCACGCTAGATCCTTGGTAAGTATTCATTCTCATCTCAGAGTACAGTTCCGAGTATAGCTACTTTCTAGATACAGCAACACCTGATCTTAGCTTTGCCTTCTAGCAACTGGACAGAATCTCTCTCTTGCCCTCCACATTCTTTGAGATGGAAGTCAGACCCAGGTCACTGCATTCCCCCAGATACAAAGAACCTACATCAAATTATCTCAGTGTAGCAACAAGGCTTGAGAAGAGGGTTAGATACTTGTCAACTTGTCCTCCAAGGGTTAAAGAAGTAGAACTTATATCACAACTTTGCCCTTAAAATACATGGTAAAAATTTCTCTCTTTTCACAAGCTTATGACTCTTTGCTGTTCTGGATATAAATGAAAGACTGAAGAGTTGGGGAAACACTTACTATTTACATATACCTTTTTTTCACTTTGGAATTTTAGTTTGTATTATGATGCTTCAGGTAAAACTTTCAATTTATTCCTTTGTCTACAATTTTACCTCCTTGTTTCAGGCCTATCTGAGATTCAATATCTCATTTAGGTCTCATAACAGTTCATTGGTGAATATTCTCACAAATCCAAAGTGAATATTTTCTAATTATTTCCATTTTATAACTGAAGAAATTGAGGAGTAGACAGATCAATTCACTTGCCTAAAGCCAAAGGTAGTAAGTGCTGCAGAGATTAAGGTCAACATTGCTTGCACCTTTCAAGAGTATGTGCTCTAATCCACTATTCCATGCTACACACTGCTGTCATATAAACCAAAGAATGTGTGGAACTCCATGGCTGAAATTATGACTAGTCACAACAAGTTTTTCTTTGTTTTATGGAAGAAACACAGGTGCACATAAGTTTTGAACTAGGACAAGAAAAATCTGTTAACTGACTTCTGTACTCTATTCTAAAAGTCAGACTGCTATCATATAAAATTAGTTAAATGAATTCCATAAATGATTATTCATTCTCCCAGAAATATAAATATTTATATTAATTTGAATACAAATTTTAATTTCTACTTATTTTTATTTGCACTGTACAGTTTCCCAAAAGCATTGATATTACAGAGATTTTGACCTTTAGGATTTCACATGTGAATTCTGAGAGTTTGCTATGAAATATCTTAGTGGAAAAAGGGAGGAAGTAGGTAACAACTCTAGAAAATTATTTATAAAAATTCAGGTTAGATTTAAGACTGAAGTGATAATTCAGTAAATCTGCATTTCCATTGAAAGCAATAACCACATTTCTGAGGTCACTACAGACCAAATTTGTTTACAAGAAGCAGTAGATAAGAGCCACACATAGATGATATGCACAATTTTATGTCAGGGTTACAGTATGTTATTGAAGGGCCAAACACAGAAAATTATGTATATTTCTATAAAATATATTGTTATGGGATTCTTACCAGTATGTATTCAATAACATGATAGAAATAAATAAGATAATGCATTATTTATTAATAGAGTTAATCATAACTTTGTTCTTAATGACATCTTTATAAGAATGTTAATTGTTTTCTTCTCTTTAGCATCAGGTGTAGTCTTTTGTTTTAAAATTTGTATATCTTTTATATATATTTAAGATACTGAACAGAAATACTTTGGCATGTGAAGAAAATTTTAAAATTTTTACTTTATACTTTGCAAGTAGATGAGGTTAATGTTGTGTACTTTGAGGATGTATTTTATAGTTTCCTTCATTTGTGACCCACACTCTGTGTTTTACTTTGTCTTGCCTCTTGTGCACTCATTTCTGATGTAGGTTATCTTGCTATTGTAAGATATTCTACTATGTATGTATGTATGTATGTATGTATGCATCTATCTATCTATCTATCTATCTATCTATCTATCTATCTATCTATCTAT
>NC_045437.1:82419722-82441545 GCF_002776525.5 Piliocolobus tephrosceles | reverse complement strand
TATCTATCTATCTATCTATCTATCTATCTATCTATCTATCTATCTATGGTTTGGCTCTTTGTGCCCACCCAAATCTCACTTTGAATTGTAATTCTTATAAACCCCATGTGTCAAGGGCAGAGCCAGGTGTAGGCAATTGGATCATGGGGCAGTTTCCCCCATGCTGTTCTATGATAGTGAGTTCCAACAAGATATGATGGTTTCATAAGCATCTGTCATTTCCCCTGCTGGCACTAAATTCGTCCTGCCATTTTTGATGAAGGTGACTGCTTCTTCTTTGACTTCCACCATGATTGTAAGTTTCCTAAGGCCTCTCCAGCAATGTGAAACTGTCAGTCAATTAAATCTCTTTCCTTTATAAATTACCCAATTCAGGTACTCATGTATGTCTTCATAGCAGTGTGAGAAAGGGCTAATAGAGTAAATTGGTACTGAGACAGTGAGGTACTGCAATAAAAATAACCAAAATGTAGAAGTGACTTTGCAACTGGGTAATGGGTAGAGACTGAAACAGTTTAGAGGGCTCAAAAGAAGATAGAAAGATGTGTGAAAGATTGAAACTTCCTAGAGATTTGTTGAATGGCTTTAACCAAAAGAGTAATAGTGATATGGACAATGGAGTCCAAGCTGAGGTGGTCTCAGATAGAGACGAGGAACTTAATGGGAACTGGAGCAAAGGTGACTCTTGCTGTGCTTTAGCAAAGAGACTGGCAGCGTTTTACCCTGCTCTAGATATCCATGGAACTTTGAACTTGAGAGAGATGAGGAGGAAAACATTTCTAAGCAGTGAAATTTTCAAGAGGATGCAGGGCATAAAAGTTTGGAAAATGTGCAGCCTGATGATGCTACAGAAAATAATATCCCATTTTCTGGGGAGAAATTCAAACCTGCTGCAGAAATTTGCATAAGTAACAAGGAGCCCAATGTTAATTGCCAAGACATTGGGGAAAATGTCTCCAGGGCATGTCAGAGACCTTTGAGGAAGCCCCTCTCATCACAGGCTCAGAGGCCTAGGATAAAATAATGGTTTCATGGTCAAGGCCCAGGGCCTTGCTGCTTTGTGCAGTCAGGACTGGGTGCCTTGCATCCCAGCTCAGGCCATTGTTTGAGAGGGTGCAACTCCCAAGCCTTGGCAGCTTACATGTAGTGTTCAGCCTGTGGGTGCACAGAAGTCGAGAATGGAGGTTTGGGAACCTCTGCCTAGATTTCAGAGGATTTGTGGAAACATCTGGGTATCTGGACAGAAGTTTGCAGTAGGGGTGGAGCCCTCATGGAGAAACTCTGCTAGGGCAGTGTGGAAGGGAAATGTGTGGTTGGAGTCTCCTCATAGAGTCCCTACTGGATCACCACCTAGTGGAGCTGTGAGAAGATGGCCACCATTCTCCAGACCCCAGAATAGTAGATCTGCCGACAGCTTGCACTGTGAGCCTGGAAAAGCTGCAGACATTCAATGCCAGCCAGTGAAAGCAGCCAGGAGGGGGGCTGTACCATGCAGAGCCACAGGGGCAGGGCTTCCCAGGGCCTTGGGAGGTGATGTCTTGCATCAACTTAACCTAGATGTAAGACATGGAGTCAAAGGATATCATTTTGGAACTTTAAGGTTTAATGACTGCCCTATTGGATTTTGGACATGCATGGGGCTTCTAGCCCCTTTGTTTTGGCAAATGTCTTCCATTTTAAATTGGAGAATTTATCCAATGCCTGTACCCCCATTGTATCTAGGAAGTTAACTGACTTGTTTTTGAGTTTACAGGCTCATAGGTAGATAGGACTTGTCTTTTCTCAGATGAGACTTTGGACTGTGGACTTCTGAGTTAATGTTTCAGTGAGTTAAGCTCATTTAAGACTTTGGGAGGCTGTTGAGAAAGCATGATTGGTTTGAGATGTAAAAAGCCATTAGATTTTTGAGGGATTGGGGCAGAATAATATAGGTTGGCTCTGTATCCCCACCCAAATCTTACCTCAAATTGAAATCTCTGTAATCTTCATGTGTCAAAGACAGGACCAGGTGGAGGTAAGCGGATCATGGGGACACTTTCCCCCATGCTGTTCTCATGATTAGGAGTGAGTTCTCACAAAATCTGATGGTTTTATAAGCATCTGGCATTTCCCCTGCTTGCACTCACTCCTTCTTGCCACCATGTGAAGGAAGTGCCTGCTTCTCCTTTGCCTTCCACCACGATGTTAAGTTTCTTGAGGCCTCCCCAGCAATTCAGAACTGTGAGTACACTTCTTTTCTTTATAAATTACCCCATTTTAGGCATTCAGATATTTCTTCATAGCAGTGTGAGAATGGATTAATACGTACATACATACATATGTATATGTATATACACACATGTGGAGACAGAGGGAATTCAAGTTTATACTCTCTGACAAGTGTGTATGTGTGTATCCATTGAAGTAATTTATTTAATTATGGGTGGTTTGGAAAAACAAATTTACAATTGTAAAATATGGCTTGAGAGCAAATTTTACTAGTCACAGTTACTCCAGATTGTGGTCCAACTCAGAAACAAATAAACCACCTCACAAAAGAGTCAGAAGAAGCATCAGTTCTATAGTTGGTTACTTGGGTAGTATACCTTTCACAGCACAATGGAGAAAAGTAAGCAGAAAGTTATTTAGCGGTTATTACAAACATATTACAGTATTTAACAATGCATCGACAAAATATTTTTAATTATTGATCTTTGATTCCTTAGTTGTATATCTCACACACACATAAATTATATATTTAGAAAGAAGTATTTAATCCTATTTCAAGTAAAACGTATCAAGGAACTAGTAATGTAGGATATTCAAGAACTAAAGACAAATTGCATTTTGCAGTTCAGAGTGGACCCTTCCCTAAAGTTATTTAAACTTAAGAAAAGAAATGCATATAACAACACATACTCTCTTACAGAATGTGTCTTGAATCCATATCCTTTTTTAACTATATCATTAAAATATGCTTAACAATTAGGTAAATAAATGGCTTCTTTTAGAGTCTACGTTGTTCTTATTATGGAGATTACAAAGTGGCTTGTAAAGATGAGCACCATTAGTGTAATCTGTAGAGGAGGATGGATGAATGGATTCATCTATAATGTTTTCCAAAGGACATAGTAAAATAATAAATGAGAAATAATGATCCTTTCCATTCCCATAATTATGTAAATGCTCCCCAGGAGGACATTTATTATCAATTCTGTCATTGAAATCACCCTTCCTTCTGTTGACTAGGGCTGATTGCTTTTGAAGATCCGATTACTAAGCACTTCATAAAATGAAGCATGTGATGCTATCAGTAAGCACCACCTAAGAAATGTCACTGTGCAATATCTTTGTTGTGAGCAATATTTTAAAGCAAATAGTCAGACACCTCCATTAAGTGTGCTGAGCTTCTCCAGCATCATACGTAGAAATGGCTCTTGCAACAAACCCAAATCACACATTGTTTTTTGGTTAATGGTTAGTTAAAGCATTACTCAGCATGAAGTTATTTCATTCAATGTTAGAAAATGGGTTTATAGAAACATTTGTGTCATATACACATAGAAAATACCAAGAAATATATTTCCTTTTCAACAGCACTGTACAATCTTAGGTGGCATGATGCTGGATTGTGTAATCATATTCTTTCTTGGAATTGGTTATCTCTGTTTCCAAATAACCAAAGAATATATATGTATTATAACATGAGAATCTATATATATTAGATCTAATAAATTTCTATAATTTTATAAATACCAACTCTATACTAATTTCCTGATTTTGCATAAAATGTGATTCAATATCAAATAATTGAGTTAATACTACTATAAAACTTTTTCTCAGCTAATCGTTTAAAACACATAAGAAAACACAGAAATGGCTCTAGCATCTGAAACACTTTTACTATATTTAGTCAACTGGTTTAATTATACATCGACTCTGTGAAAACACCATAGAACAATAGAAAGAAAATGAACAAAAAGTTGAGACTATAAGCATTCATTTCAATGGCCTTTTAAATTTTGGTGATAGCAGCTAGTTTGTAAATAATTTAGAAAGCAGCTCTGAAAAGAATAGGTAAAAAGGAATGAGTGAGAGGGTAGCATGGAATTATATTCAGGAATAGAGAGAACTGGAGAAAGATAGCTGAAAGTTTCATGAGTCAATGTGTCTTCTGCTTAGCCTGGTGAATGTATTGTGAATCATTTCAGCAATTACTCTGCTCAAATGCGTAATAGTCATTAATGCAAAAACGTGCATAATGTTTATTACATACCTGACACTTTTCTAAGATTTTTGCAAATATCAACTTGTTTAATACATCCCCTGCCAAAGGAAAAAAAAAAAAAAACTTATTAGGTAGATATTATTGTTTCCATTTGAAAGATGAGACAGCTGGCTCAAAGTCACACAGCTGCAGAGTAGGAGGATATGGATATAAAACAAGGTAACTTGGTTTCCAGACCCTGTACTTTTAAGCAGTATTGTAATGCCACTTTCTTCATTGAGACCATCTTAAAAAAAATCACCGAAATGATGTTTGCTCAAGTCATAGCCACACAAATAGTCTGTTTAATTAAAAGTTATCAACCCAATAATGTGTGAAAGTTGTTTTCAGTAATTCATGTCTAAGCAGCTGGTTTTTTCAGGTTGTGCTGAATCCTGATCAGTAATAACTAATGAATATACTTTTGTTCATTTCTAATTAGTATTAAATATATTTTGTCAAAACTTATATCATCTCCATTTTCTCTGTCTTGAACTTTTAAACTTTATTTGCTGATTAATAAAGCAAATACATAATGAAGACCTATATATAAGGCACCAAGAGAGAAAAAGTAAATACATTTAGTTGCCACAGTCCAGAAGGTCACAATCTAGTGATATTTAGTGTCTTCATTATGTCTTCTTATTCTGCTTTTAAAACAACTTTCCAGAAAGAAGTGGAAATAAATTAAACTGAGTAATTCTGACATTTTAAGTGTTATTACAGCATTATTTGTCTTCTAATAGAGATCAAATTTCTAGATTTATGGCATAATTTTAGAAATCATCCAGAATAGGAAAGCATAATTATAATTATAAAGTTTCCAAAGAACTTTAAAATTTTGCCACAAAGAGTGGTTGCTGATCTGCAAGTAAAGAAAGCCTAGATAACTGTGGTGGTTGTTAGGTCCCAGGTGAATAAATTGGTTTTGATCCATATATGGTTCGATTTTTTTTCGTTCCTTTTATCCTCAGTCACTTAGACTACATCCTGACATTCCTTAACCCACATTCCTTATTACACAATCAAGCTTCTGTAATAACCTATCAAAAATATATTTATGCATTATACCTCTATTTCCAGTTTTTGTCAACATACTTAAAATCTATACATATTGATATACATAGTTTTAATTCATGTATCTTACTTCTTTTAGGGAGATGTCATTCATTTCCATATATTTAAACTATTTAATGTTATAGTTGTTTGCTTATACTATTTGCTATTATAGGTAATATTGCAATTAACATCCTTATATATGTTTCTTTGGAATATGTGTGTGTGTCTATGTGTGTGTATACCATAAATAAATATGTTAATTGATTAGTTAGGTTACATATCCATGACCAGAATTGCCATGTAATCGAGAATTACAAAATCACTTCATAGGACAGGCGAATCATTTATCATCCTAGGAGGATGGAATAAAGGAGTCTTTTTCCCTATACCATTGCCAGCACTTGATATCTTGATATTATTCATATTTAAAATAGAGACATTTTCAATTTTGCAGATTTTACAGTAGCATATCTGCATTTAAAATGAAAATATTGTCAATTTTGTAGAATATAGAGTAGTCTCTCTGTCTCTCTCTGTCCCAACCTTCTCTTTCTCTTTAATTAGCATTCTCATCTTTACTAATGAGTTTGACAAAACTTTTCTATACTTAATCGTCTAATATTATTTTTTATTCATGCTTCTATTAGACTTTCTCATCTATAGTTCCTCACTTTCATTAGTCCCCTGTATCTGGAGTACATGCTATAAATATTTCACTCATATATCAACCACCTGTTAAATTGCAATATAAAAAATGTTATATTCATTGAAGTGTAAGTTCTTGACATGATACTCCATTCCTCCAAAATATCTTAGTGTGCAATTTCTGTAAATTGGAAACATTTTCCTATATTGCAAAACATACAGAAAAAACAAAATACAAATAATTGTTAAAAAGTAAAAAATTTAAAATTGACACATTATCGCCACTGATCCTCAGACTCCACACAAATTTCCCCAACTTGTTCGCGTTCCTAATATTATCAAGACCGATGTCTCATCTTTAGTGTGCATGTCTCTTCAGATTTGAACTGAAATTACCTTATAAAGGGGAACTTATTATAACAAAATTAAATTGTTACATGGAATACCAAGGCTAAAATATATGCCAGGTAAAAGAATGTAAGCTCCATAAGGGCAAAGACTTTGTTGGTTTTGTTCACTGCCAAATTCCTGTCATTTATTACAGTGACTTTTAAATAACAAGCATGAACTAAATATTTTATTCATGAGTGAATGAATAATGAATATATGTGAAAAGTAGTCTTCTGTAATGCTTTTCTTGGTGCCTACTTCAATCATCGCCGTTCCTATTAATCAATTCTTCTGCCAAGAGTGGTAACTGTTAACTAGTCCTCAACTTCAGGCCCCTTGAGATCATCTGATTTCACTTTCTCACTTATAGTTTCAAAAATTGTAGGAAAGTATAATTGGCTTAGTTGGAATTCAGATTCCTAATTAGGACTCCCATTGTACCTATCAGTTATGAAAAGGGGACAGGGTCCTACAGTATTATTATAATGGCACTTTCTAAAGGAGGTCTTGAGGATAGAGCATTTGAAAAATAGTGTCCCAAATAAGGGTATTATTTTGAATACAAGAATAAAATATTTATTTTGTTTTCTTTATTTGAGTTTTTTAGATTAAAAAATAACTTAGGCATCTTTTCTTAATCTCTGACCATGATGTTGCTATGTTAGTCACTTTTCATTCATCATAAATATTTAACAGTTCGACCCTATGTAAACTGATCATTTTATACATCAAAATATACTTTGATAATTTTCTACTTACCTGCATCTTTGGCTAATCCCTTCCCACTTATTTGAGGGACAATACTGTTCATTTTTTCTCTTGTTTTGGTGTGTTCTTTCATCACTACAACAAGCACTGCCAAGAGGGAATTTCTTGTGAGGCTAGTCTTTTGAACTCAAAACGGAGGCTAGTCTTTTGGACTCCAAATTCACATATTTGATTGCCTTCTTCTTTTATATCTACTAGCCATCATAAACAAGACAAAACCTAAGTTCTTGATTGGATTTCCCCCTCACCACTCCAAATCTTTTTCCCTCCTATATGTGCTAACTTGGCAGCGAATGGCACCTCCATCTGCTATTGGTATCAAGCAACATGCAGCTCATACCTGACATTCTTCTTTTCTTCAACCACCCCAAATAAATTCATTATTAAATTATTTGATTCTGCTATTAAAATAAATTATGAATCTGACATCTTTCTTAATATTCAAGGCAACAGCTCAGATAAGTGGTCTTCCTCAATGAAATGGAAAATTGCAATAATTATTCTAGGTAGGACACCTGAACCACATTTTGTCTCTTTTAAACTGATATATTACCATCAATTCAGGTTTTCTTCACATTTGTACAGCTTTATTGAGTTAGAATCAACAAGATATTAGCTACACATATTTAAAGTATGCAATTTGATGAGTTTTGACATGTATACAACTGTTAATTCATCATCACAATCAAAATAGTAATCTCCACATGAATCCACATTTTAAATAAATACTTTAGTACTTCTTTACACAGTGTGTAATGTTTCATTCCAAAAGTCATAATAATTCTAAGTGCTCAACTTCATAATTAGTCCTAAACAAATCTTCAGTACTTTTTACCAGAGTTAGAAAAATTACAGACATGATATATTCATCTTTCAGAACCTCTGCATATTTACATTCAAAATAATTTATAATCTTTTAAGGGCAGATTTAGGAAATTTTTGTTTGCTTGTTGGTGTGTTTATTTGTGGTGTGTGTGTGTGTGTGTGTGTGTGTGTGTGTGTGTGTTAGAACATCTAGGCAAATAATTCTTAGTTTTCTGTTTTGAATAAACAGTTAAATAACCCAATAACTATTTATTCTCATATTTAAGGATTAAAAAAGTATTATATCACACTTTTAAAGTATAATATCAACTTCTTTTGTGAAAACATGAGAAAAATTTTACTCCCAAAATTATTACAAAATGTGACAGAAGCAAAACCTTTTTCTTCTACCTAAATTTAAAAATCTTTCCATTTTGGAATTTTGCCCAACTTTCTTCTGTTACTTTTTATTTTCCCTCTTTCTCTATGTGACTGTTAATTTTAAAGCCTTCAAAACATCTATATAATAATTCAATTCACCTAATATTTTGACTGAAATAATATTGAAATATTACATATAAAATTTTGATCTATCTTTCTCATTTACTTTCCATAACCATTTGCTGGAACAGAAACAGACAAATGTCACACATAATTCTTTACATTTCACAAACAGCTCTCTCTCTAATAATATGAAAGATTGTAATGAGATTACAATAATTAACTAATTGGTATAAGGGAAATTGATAATGTTATATGATTTTCCTGCACTTTTCAAGATCAGTAGAAAGTAGCTTTCTCTCTTTATATTAAAATATCATATTTTAATATTAATTATAAAATAAAGTCAGTCATTTAACTGATAATTTAATTTTAATACTATGCATATTGCATTTGCCTAGTTTGGCTTTTTAAACTTAAAAGTAGGGCGATTCACCTAATTAAAGATTGGCACTAATTCCAATGGCAATTTCTCATGCGAACAGGAGATTCTTGATGATGAGTCCTGAAAGGCTTGTTGTTTCCAGCTAAGACACAACTGTCTTTTTTATGCTCTTACTGTAAATGCACCTTTCAGACTGTTAGTGAGTAAAATAGATTAAGAATCAAACTGCAGCTTTAACTGCTATTAAAATTACCCTTTGTCACTCTATCCCTTGGTTTATATCTGAATATGTTAAAAAATTATACCATTAGTATGTGCAAGTGCCATCCAAGAGCCACAACCTGGAACCACACAAGAGTGGTTTCAAGAACAACTGTTTTCTGAAGGGTCCAGGAAGAGTTAGTATAAGTCCAAATGCAAATTCTGTGTGATAGTAAGTAATAAAATGACAATAGCTGCCTGTAGAATGGGTCCTCAGTAAGATAATGGTGTTCATTAAATTCTACAGAGCATCAGATTACCATATAGAGGCTATTTCCTAAATAATTCTTACAACCCCTAACATATATATATATGTATGTATGTATATATGTGTGTATATATGTATACATATATAAATAATCCTTATAACCCCAATGACATATATATGTGTATATGTATATATAAATGCTCTGTTACCATGAATTGAGTTCTGTCCAATATTGGCAGCACTGAGTTCCAATGAAAAGTCCCACCGTCACTGCTTTCTCCCTTCCCCAAGGAAACAGATTCTCTCTCATGCCATGTGGTTGCTGTAGGGGTTTGGATAAAGAGTGGGGTTAGCAGTTCAAGACTGTCTTTCTAACCCTCTTCTGTACCTCTTTCATTTATATGAACTTAAAACCAAGTACTGTGATCACTCACTTGATTTTTGGTTCTTATGAAGGTTCTTTTTGGTATGGATAGTTTTAAAATTTGGTGTTCCTGTGGGCAGGACAATTGGTAGAGGCTTCTGTTTGGCAACCTTGCCCCACCTCCTTCTCCTCCATTCCTTTATTTTTGTTTACATTTCCTCAGGTGTTCACTAGATTTTTTAAATAGCATATGTGAGCTACGGTGATTAGAGATTCAAGAATTTTCACACAAATGCTTTAATAAGCATATTTTAATGGAACATCATTTCTTGCTCTGAAAAAATTATCACAGACTGTGCCATTTTGCAATTTGCAACCCTTTTTATTTTCAAAAAAAGACATTTGATTAATGATTGCTAAAATGTCAAGTAGATGGTTATGCACCTCTAATTCCTGTTATATCATGTTCCTGCTCTGTAGCACAATATATGGACAATGGCCAAATGGTCTGTATGTTTGCTGTGATTTACCTAATTTGTTTGAACTTCCTGAAGAGATATGACTACCTGTTAGATCCTAGGACCTGTGAAGGTAACAGATTCCTTCCTTTCACATTTTTAATATTACCAATCACATAGGACCCTCCATGAATGAATCTAAATGTCCACTTTTCCAAATTTAGACTTTAATGTGTTTGCAGATATTTTGGTTTTTTGTATTAAATTTAATTAAAATGCATATTGAGATTAGAAGTCTCCTCTGTGCAAGCTGATAGCAAAATTAGATCAAGAAAATTACAGAAGGGAAGCAAATGTCCTGCAGAAGAACACCCATTTGGAGTCATTCAGCAGGCAGTTGTAACAATATTAACATAAGCAATGACTGTGAAACAGGACTCAGGTATTTAAAATAGTTTTCTATTTAATGAAAAATATTTAGAAAGCAAAAATATATTTTAAAATTATATATTATGGAAAAAATTCACAAAGGTGATATGAATCTACAAGTAATTTCAGATAAACATGTTAATTAAAAAAATAATTGTAATTTTTGAAAAATTTAAGAAAAAAATAATTCTTTTTTTAGTGGTAGGACAAACCCAAGGATGTTTATAAATTGGAATTTAGACAGTAGGTTTTAGGTGAATATAAAGAAGAAAGAAAGAGAAGAGACACAGTAAAAGCCTAGTAGGTGAAGAGAAAGATAAAAGAACTTTTCTGCCTCCACACATACATAGCTTCCCCTATCATCAACATCCCCACCAGAGGTATACATTTGTTACAGATGATGAACCTACATTAACACATTATTATCACCCAAAGTCCAAAGTTTACATTAGGACTCATTCTTGGTGTTATATATCCTGTAGATTTTACAAATCAATCTGCCATTATAGTTTCATACATAGTAGTTTCACTGCCCTAAAAATTTCATGTGTTCCATCTATTCATATATCCCTCTCTTCTAGCCACTGGAAAACACTGATTCTTTTTCCTCTCTCCACAGTTTTGCCTTTTCCAAGGTGCTATATGGTTGGAACAACACAGTGCGTATGCCTTTTCAGACTAGCTTTTCACTTGGTAATACAAATTTAAGTATCCGCCATGTGTTTTCATGGCTTGCTAGCTCATTTCTTTTTAGTACTGAACAATATCCTATTGCTCATACGTGTAGAGTTTATTTATCAATGCCCCTACTGAAGGACATCTTGGGTATTTCTGAGAGTTTTGGTGATTATGAATAAAGTTGTTATAATCATCTGTGCGCAGTTTGTTGTGTTGACATTAGTTTTCAACAACCTTAGGTAAATAGCAATGAATACCATCACGAGATTACTTGATAATACTGTTGTTAGTTTGCTGAGAAACTGCCAAACTGTCCTCCCAAGTGGCCATACAATTTTCAACCCTAACCAGTAATGAATGAGAGTTTCTGGATGTCTTTGTCAGCTTTTGGTGGTGTTGGTGTTTTGAATTTTAGCCGTTCCCAAAGATGAGTAGTCATATCTCATGGTAGTTTTAATTTTTATTTCTCTGATGACATATAATGGGCAATTTTGATATTCTTATTTGTCATGTGCATATCTTTTTTGGTGAGGTGCTTGTTAAAGTCTTTGGCCCATGAATGTTTTCTTGTTACTGAGCTTTCAGAGTTTTTTGCATGTTTTATATGAAGGACCTTTATAAGATATGTTTTCAAAAAATATTTTCCCCAAGTCTGTGGCTTACATTTTTTTTCTCTTGAAGATATATTTGTACAGCAGTAATTTTTTATTTTAATAAAATCCAACTTAATCAGTTTTTTCTTTCATGGATCATGCCTTTGGTGTTATGTCTAAACTATTATCACCAAACTCCAGGTCACCAGGATTTTCTCCTATTGTCTTCCAAGAGTTTTCGAGTTCTGCATTTTATATTTAGGCCTGTGGTTTATGTTGAATTAATTTTGTGGAGAACTTAGGTCTTTTATTGTGCACAACCACTGTTAATCTCAGCCATAGTAATACCTCAGGAAAGTGCTGATGTAATGTCTAGCTTCAGAATATGTTATTTCCTATATTTGCTTATAAAACTGAACATATGAATTTACTTAGTTTTCTGTGTAAGTCTGTTAGCTATATACCAAAACAAAGTTGAAAATTTGTCTACTGAAAAAGTATAAGGAGAAGTTTGGAACAGACTAGTTATAACCTCATACAGGACAGCGAGTTGTCTGCTACTTTTGACAGTTAAATCATTATAATATCCTCATATGTAAAAACTAATTTTAGTATTTTCTGTATCTAGATGATTGGGGCAATAGTCCACTCATCCAAAGGAATGTGAGTGAGGAAGTGGGGATCTAAGAATAAGTTCCCATGGAGCTCAGTAAAGAACACTAATTAATCAACTTCAGTAAAGAACACTAATTAATCAACTTCCTATTTTCTTTAATATTAACTCAGTAGTACATTGTAAAAGCCTGTGAATCACTCAATATTTTATTTTATTTTTATTTATTATTGCTATCAAAACTTTAATGCAAAACTACAAAGTATATGAAAGTATCGGTGATCACATCGTAAATTTTATTTCTATGTCATTTAGAATTTTGGTTTGATAATTTAAGCCTTGAAGTTTTTGTTAAAAAAAACAGTAGCACACATTTTACTTAGCTAAGCCAAAATGCTTAGCACTTGGAAGACTCTAAAATCTTGTATAGAATATCATCTGGGATCATCTGGATAACACCATACTTACAGAGTTCATGATATTTCAGATGTTTGCTTGAAAATCAATGTATATTTGAACATTTTTCTAGACTGGAAATTATTCTAAGTTATTTGATTTGGCATAGCTTTTTAATTAACTGAAATATGAATGCAGAGTAAAAGCAATCCGGAACATCTGATACAGTTGATCTCTACATATAAATAATACGTCGAGTCTAATTGTCAACTGCAATATAGGAGAACATGGTCTAACTTCTCAGTGCATGTCTTGGGTAATGTGATATTGCTGCTTTCCTCGATTCCAGATAGAATGACAAATTTCATACCTCTGTATATCTGCATATATATATATATATATATATATATATATATATATATACACACACACACACACACACACACACCATATATATATATATATATATATATAATTCCTCAATCCATTGCCCCTCTTTATATATGTAATATATAACATACATACACATATATATATTTGAACATTATTACATTTGAATCTGCACAGAATACATTCTACAACAAGAAATAAAAGGTAGAACATGGAAATTTTCAAGATACTTATATAAAACTTTAAGTTTTATAAAACCCCAAACAAATATAGAACACTCAGTTAAATTTGAAGTTTAGATAAACAAACAATTTTATTAGAACTTTGTCTCAAATATTGCATGGAGATATATATATTAACAAAAAGTCTGTTTATGTGCCCTAGAAATTTAACTGGACATCAATATTTTTATTTGCTACATTTGTAGTACTCATTCGAAGAATAGCAACTTATAAACTTAAGTGAACAAACAGCTTGTAAGTAACCATTATTTTCATGTTCAACTACAAATCATCTATTAAGAGTTAATGAAGTAAAATTAAAATGACATTTTAATTCATAAATAAAACAATTGAGATGGAATCTAGTATATGAAAAGGTCTTATTTAGCCTTGCATTTATGAAGACAACGAAGTTGGATTTCTGACTAATGTTAGCCACCTTTGTCAGGAAGTCACTTTAATGTAAAGTTCTGGAGAGATTTATTTTTAATTAATTGAAAGTCACGTCATATCTGTCTGTAAGAACAGAAAACACTAACAGTAGCAAGTTATTTATTTCAGGCACATTTGAAGTCATTGGGATTTTTAATCTCAAAGAAAACTTGGGATTTAAGTCTATGTACTGTTTTGAAATATCCTGAAATTGGAAAAATATAAATAGTAAATGTTTTGTCATTCTCATTTCAACAATTTTCTGTGAGAGATCTTTATAACCATAGAAATAATACCCTGTCTTCCTTTCCTGACCCGGTAAGAACAATGTGGCCAAGTCTAACATCTCAGTGCCCTGCTGTTCTTTGATCTTCTACAAACCAAGGAAATATCGCAGGACTTGAAATAATGACCTGATGCATGTTAAATGTACCACTACAAATAATTATTTAATAACCACAGCAAGTACGATGTGTTATTAAGAGTAGTTTTAAAAATTAATACAATGCAGAAATTAAAAACAAAATTCTTTTTATTATTTTTATTTTTTTAAATTTCTCAATTCATTTGACCTTTTTAGGGGTAAAATTTATTTCCAGTTTGGTATCTAAGCTACATTTTTAAATGTATTGCATCCATATAATTACATATAGGCACATAGTCATGTTTTCACAAAAAGGAAATCATACAACATTTTGTTCTGAGATTTAACATGTGGTAAAATGATAAATTCTGGAGAGGGACTGCCTGGGTTTCAATCTGTTTCCTGCTTCTTAGTAATGTGGTATTGAGCAAATGACTTAACTTCTGTAACTCAATTTCTTCTTTTGGAAAATAGGGGTCTCATTTCATAACGCTGTTATGAAACAAATATCTATTGATATTTGTAGCATACTCAAAAGAGTATCTGATGTTTAGTATCTTAGTCTATTTGTGTTGCTATAGAGAGCAATAAGGTAATACCTGAGACTGGGTAATTTATAAACAAAAGAAGTTTATTTAGCTTATGGTTCTGCAAGTTTTACAAGAAGCTGCATCTGCTTCTGGTGAGGGATTCAGGGAGCTTCCACTCCCACACATGGCAGAGGTGAAGGGCAGCTGGCTTTTGTAGAACACATGGTGAGAGAGAAAAGCAAGAGAAAAAGAGGAGGAGGTACCAGGCTCTTTTAAACAATCAGGTGTCACAGGAAATAATAGAGTGAGAATTCACTTACTCCCTGGAGAATGGCACCAAGGCAGTCATAAGGGATATGCCTCATCACCCAAACACCTATTAGGCCCCACCTTCCAACACTGCCCACAAGGGGAACTGAATTTCCACATGAGATTTAGTGGGGACAAATATCTAAACTAAAGCACTTAGTATGCACCACATATGTTTATTAAATAAATACAACACAATTTGTATTTCACTAATGGTGAACATGTTATTAATTAATCTGTATCAGTACAGAGAGATCTTATCGACTTTTTAATGGCTTCTTAGTATTCTAGAGCATCTAGTTCACATAATTTATTTAATCATGACACTTCTGATGGACACTCAGGTTATTTGTAGTACTTTTATTGTAAATTACAAATGCTGCCACTACAAGGGTCACTGTACAAATATCTTAATGAAGAGTGAGACTACTTCTGTAAAATAGGGTACCATAGAGTGCTGATTTAAAATTTTGATATACACTGCCAAGCTGCTCTTACAATAAGCTGAAGAATTACACTCTCTCAAAGTGTCAGTAAGACTTTTCAATTTCTCCACCTGTTTTCCAGTGCTGAAGAAGCTTACATTCTCTTCACTCCATTGACTCCAAATTGTACTGTGGTGCCTTGCGCTCAATGTTAACACATTCAGTGAAAACAAAAACAAAAACAAAACAAACAGACAAAACACTGAAGCATTAATTTAGGATAGGTTGTTACATTGAAACCATAGGAGGATTATGTGTTTTTCTGTCAAATGCATATTTGTTCAGGGTAAAGTTTTGCTTTGAGAACAGAACATAGGAATGATAGGAATCTTCTGAATTCGGATAGAGTATAGAGTAAATGACTGTAAGAGAGAGAAACTCTTCATCATGAGTTCTCATTCATTACTCAACAGTTTTCAAAGACTATCACTCGTAGAGAAGAGTCCAGTGAGAATTTTTGCAGAGAGCAAACTGAGCTTTTGAAACAATTATTGAAAATTGTGTTGCCTTATTTTACCTAGGCAGCAAGTACCAGCCAAAGCTTCATAACGTACTGATCTTTCTCATTTGAAGGCACTTTTATATTTAATTATAACTGACAAGACAATGGTAGAAAAATATATTTGCAATACCTTGGAAAATATAGAATATTGTTCATTAATCAACAGATTTAGTGAAATCCAATAGACCAAACTCTTTACCTATTGATATTTTAAAAATTCACTAAGTGGAGAAACCAGCAATGGCATTATTTTTCTGGGAGTCTGAAAAGAGAGAAGTATGTCCAATCTACACCCCAGAATTTGTAGTATTATAGAACAACTTAGTTTTCAAATAAAAATTTTGAATTTTAACCAATTGCCTAAAATATATTGATGATTTGTAAAATCAGTTAACCTTAAGATTTTTTTAATGAAAAAAGTAATGATTCATAGTGTATTCATTTTTCCAATTATGAGAATCTATAATAGAGTAAAGTTTATCGCAATTCTATGATGTGAAGGGAGAAAGGAGAACAGGAAGAAGGATGCTGACAAGAATTAAGTCACTAGTTTTAGAATTAAGCTCAAAATTGCTTACATTGAGTAAAGGAATGATTCTCTTTCACGCTGAGTGGTGGTTTATAAAACATAAAATTGTCTCAAATAAGAATATAATCTCCTGGTGAAAATTTTTATTAGTTGCAATGCAGCTCTTATATGAAGATTAAAATTCTTTATAATATGAACTTATCATTGATAGAATTTAATTTCCTTTTTGATTAATTTGAAGAAACCACAGTCCCAAATTCATTTTATTTGACAAATGGAAATGATTAAGAGAATAAATAATTGGAATATTGGCCATAAACATTGGGTACAGTAAAAGAACAAGATTTTAATGTGAAATATACTTACATTTGAATCGCCTGGTCTCTCTTAACTATTAGTTTGTACTTCAAGGAGCATTTAGAATACTATTATTCTTCAAATAGGTTGATGCAAAAGTAATTGCAGTTTTGGCCTGTGAATTTTCAATCATTATAACTAGGATCAAACACATCTTTATTAATCAAAATAGAAGTCATTACAATCAACACATTTTTGCCAATAAAAAATGTTTCTTTATTCCTATAGCGTAAAAGTCCATGCTTTGGGATTCCAACACACTCTTGAAAAACATTTTTTTTTTTTTTTTTTTTTGCATCCTGCTTGTTGTGAAAGTATTTTTCCTGCAAAAAGTTGTGAAGGTGCTTTAAGAAGTAGTCATTGGTTGGTTGGCGAGAGGTCAGGTGAATATGGTAGATGAAGAAAAATTTTGTAGCCCAATTCGTTCAACTTTTGAAGTGTTGGTTGTATGACTTGGGGTTTGGGCGTTGTCATGAAGAAAAATTGGGACCTTTCTGTTGACCAATGCTGGCTGCAGGCGTTGCAGTTTTTGGTGTATCTCATCGATTTGCTGGGCATACCTCTCAGATGTAATGGTTTTTCTGGGATTCAGAAAGATCAGACTGGCAGGAGACCACCAATGACCATGACCAGTTTTTGGTCCAAGTTTGGCTTTGGGAAGTGCTTTAGAGCTTCTTTTCAGTGCAACTATTGAGCTGGTTGTCACTAGGCATATAAAATCCACTTTTCATCTCACATCACAAACCGTTCGAGAAATGGTTGTTGTGTAGAACATTGTTGTTGTGTAGAACCCTGACAGGATTCTCCAGACAAACAGAACCAATAAGATTATATATACATGTATAATATACATATATATACACACATATATGTGTGTATGTGTATGAGATTTACTATGAATATTGGTTTACATTATTATGTAGCCCAAGAGGTTTTATGACCTATCCCAGCTCAAAGGTCCAAGAACAGAGGAGGTTGCTGGTATTAGTCCCAGAATTTGAAGACCTGAGAACCTGGAACTCCAGTATCTGAGGGTAGAAGATGAATGTCCCAGCTCAAGAAGAGTGAGAGATAATTTGCCCTTCTGGCTTTTTGTTCATTTTTTGGGCCCTAGGGATTGGATAATGCCAGCCCACATTGGTGAAGTCAGATCTTTGCTCAGCAATATAGCATAATATAATATGTATGTTGTTTATATTATATTATACTACATATAATATGTAGAATGTTTATGAAAACATGGAAAGCACAAAAGAGACATGTTATCCTTTAGTATGCTTGAAGATATGGTAAAGAGATAATGTACAAATAATATTATATGTACCAAAGAAATGACTTTCACAATTGGAGTAATTTCTCAGATAAGCAAAAGAAAAAAAAATAATAAAACATGGTGAGGAGGAAAACTGTGTTTTTAAAAACTCTTCTGTACATTAATCTTGCTGTCAGTTTCATTCATTGATAAAATATATTACCTTATCCAGAGCCATAGAAATATAGCTGATCACTTTTTAAAATATGCTGCATGAACTTGTGTTTCTTAAGTAGTGCTAAAATCAGAAATGTTTTATTTGTCTAAAACAAACCCTGAGCAACAGAAAACACACACACACACACACACACACACACACACACACTAGAGAAGAAGTCAGGAAATTTCACTTATATTATTCTTAGTAGCTGTAAGTGCACAGTCATTTAATTTAGTTTATCTGCCCCTCACTTTGTGCATCTTTATACAGTACTGTAATATTCTGATCTTCTCTAAATATGAATTACATAGTCACCATTTTCTTCTTTTGTATTTAAGTATACATTTAAATATTTCCTCATTTTTTAAAAACTGCTCTCAGTAATTTTCAGCATCCCCTAAATGGATAATGCTATACAGTAGTCTGCCCTGGGATATCAATCTCTGAGTCTGGCTCTAAAAAACTGCATTTGTGAGGTAGGGCTCCTCTCTAACTTGAGGTATACTATCTCTAGATGTACTGTTTCTCTAAAATCTGTCAGCTTGCCTGACTTCCGTCTATTACTCCATCTTGATGTGTGGCTTTTAGTTCACTCTCATTTTGAATCAATGTTCTGTGAACCCCTAACTTCTGAGGACTGTCTGGATTTAGAATGACTCTTCAGTTTGCTCTGTTGTTTCATTCATTTCAGGTTTTGGTATATTTTATTATCCTGCTATATACCATGCTAAGGAGCAGAAGTAAATCTATTACATTTGTTTTATGTGACTATTAGACCTATACATAGCAAACATAATATAAATTTCCTATTTAACAATCTTACAGATATCTATAAGAAATACATAGAATAAGCTGTATATTTAGCTAATGCTTAAATAAGGTACGTAGAACCCCTGCTGATATGGCTCGGCTGTGTCCCCACCCAAACCTCAACTTGAATTCTATCTCCTAGAATTCCCATGTGTTGTCGGGGGGACCCAAGCGAAGGTGATTGAATCATGGGGTCTGGTCCTTCCTGTTTTATTCTTTGAATAGGGAATAAGTCTCACAAGATCTGATGGGTGTATCACGGGTTTCCACTTTTGCTTCCTCCTCATTTTTTTTTGTCTTGCTGATGCCATGTAAAAGTGTCTTTCACCTCCCGCCATGATTCTGAGGCCTCCCCAGCAATGTGGAACTGTAAGCCCAATTAAACCTCTTTTTCTTCCCAGTCTTGGGTAGGTTTATATCAGCATCATGAAAACAGACTAATACAGTAAATTAGTACTAGTAGAGTGGGACATTGCTGAAAAGATACCCAAAAATGTGGAAGTGACTTTGGAACTCGATAACAGGCAGAGATTGGAACGGTTTGAAGGGCTCATAAGAAGACAGGGCTCAAATATGGGAAAGTTTAGAACTTACTAGAGACTTGTTGGATGGCTTAGCTCAAAATACTAATAGCAAAATGAAAAATAAGATTCAGGCTGAGGTGGTCTCAGACGGAGATAAGGAATTTGTTGGGAACTGGAGCAAAGGTGATTCTTGTTACGTTTTAGCAAAAAAAGTGGCAGCATTTTGCCTCTGCCCTAGTGATTTGTGGAACTTGAACTTGAGAAAGATGATTTAGGGTTTCTGGTGAAAGAAATTTCTAAGCAGCAAAGCATTCAAGAGGTAACTTGGGTACTGTTAAAGGCATTCAGTGTTATAAGGGACACAGAGAATAAAAGTTTGGAAAATTTGTAGGCTGACTATTCGACAGAAGAGAAAACCCCATTTTCTGGGGAGAAATTCAAGCCAGCTCCAGAAATTTGCATAAGTAGCAAGGAGCTGAATGTTAATCCCAAAGACAATGGGGAAAATGTCTCCAGGCCATGTCAGAGACATTCACATTAGCCCTTCCCATCACAGACCTGGAGGCGCTGGAGTAAAAAGTGGTTTTGTGGGCTGCTCCCAGGGTCCCTGTGCTGTGTGCAGCCTAGGGACATGGTGCCCTGTGTCCCAGCTGCTCCTGCCGTGACTGAAAGGGACCAGTGACCAGCCAGATTCTAAGGCCTCCCGAGCCATGTGGTACTATAAGTCCAATTAAACCTCTTTTTATTCCCAGTTTCAGGTATTTATTTATCAGCAGGGTGAAAATGATCTAATACACCTCTTATACAGTTTAGAAAGTTCTATTTGGTTAACATGGCTTTTTGAAGGAAAATGTTTCTAGAATAACCAAAATAAATTTTTTTTTTCTCATTGTCATCAAATTGATCCCACCATCAAGCTTCATTTTATATTTGAACTAAACTACTAGAGTCTAGTGGTTCTCAACTGGGGTGATTTTGCACTTTAGGTATATTTTTGGTTGTCATATCAGGGGAGATGCTGCTGGCATCTGGTGAGTAGACGCTCTTGATAAATGCTGCTAAATATCCTGCAACACAGAACAGTTTCCAAGACAAAGAATCATCCAGTCCAAAATGTCAACAGTGCTGAAATATGGAAACGTGCTAGACTGATTAAGGGCCAACAATTTAATTCCAAAAATAGAATCCCATTTTTCCTCTAGATAAGTGGGCCTTGACACAGAGAACTCAATCTACATATAAAACAAAAGCCATATTTAATATCGAATCCTGTCCTTGGAATACCCATAAAAGAAGTAAAAGAAAGAAAAATAAGGGGAAAATATTGAACATTTTACTATTCCTGTTAGAATTTATAAAAAGCTAACATCAGAGAAAAAGAATAGGATTTTCTAGAAGCCCCCTGGATCTCCACAGAAACAAGAAACAAAGTTCTTCATTCTCTTCTCTAGGAGGAACTCCATTTTAGCAGTAACAAAAATAGCCACTGGAAACCAGTTTATTTTCTACTGCCACAGATTGCCTTAGGAAGACAGTCAATAGGTCATTTTTATTTATGGGCCAACTGGGAGCTTTCAGTACCTTTTACTTCTCAAAAGACTTATGAAAGTAAATGGGGATGCCAGGGCAAGATGGCTGACTATATGCAGCCAGGTGGAACAGCTGCCATCACATGTTCTTATTTATAAGTGGGAGCTAAATGATGAGAACACATGGACACAGCGAGGGGAGCAACAGACACTGGGGCCTACAGAACAGCGCAGGGTGGGAGGAGGTGGGAGGAGGGGAAAATAACTAATGAGTACTAGGCTTACCATCTGGGTGACAAAAGAGCCTTTACAGCAAACCCCATGACATGAGTTTACCTGTACAACAATCCTGGCCATGTACCCCTGAACTTAAATTAATTTAAAAAAATAAATGTATTGAAACATATAAAGTGCACAGAATACTGCCTTACACATAGTAAGCATGTAATAAAGTTTGCCAATTATTATTCCTTCTTGCCGCCTTCTTCTTCTTCTTCTCCTTCTTCTTCTTCTTCTTCTTCTTCTTCTTCTTCTTCTTCTTCTTCTTCTTCTTCTTCTTCTTCTTCTTCTT
>NC_045437.1:82407451-82419712 GCF_002776525.5 Piliocolobus tephrosceles | reverse complement strand
TTCTTCTTCTTCTTCTTCTTCTTCTTCTTCTTCTTCTTCTTCTTCTTTCTTCTGCTTCTGTAGAAGGGAATTCAGAAAGAGGCTAGGTTGTCTGTTCACAATACAGAACTGTGACATTCTTAAGTTTTTATTATGATATTAGCACTTAAATTTACACTATTTTAGTCAAACTATGTTAGTCAACTTCCTGTTAAAGGCATATAGGTTTCAATTAATTAAGGGAGAATCAGGTGACTATTCAAAGACATCTTACTATATGTGTTGTTTGTTAGGAATTTCAAAACCAAATTGCCCATTTTCAAATATATGACAATATGTCTAATATTATCATGTATCTGTTAAGATTTCTCACTTAGGATTAAATGTGTTATTCTTTATATGTTTTTATTTACATCAAAAATAACCCTAAAGGATGAATAATTATCTTATTTTCTGGAGTCTGGGAAACTGACTGAGGTTGTAATACAGATTCCAAATCAAACAACTAAACTATATATATTCTCTTGATTTCAAATCAAGAGTTCTTCCCACCATACAATAAAAACATTTTGTCAATTATCTACCAGCAACCTCAAAAAGAAAATTTTGCTGACCACTGTCTGAGACAGTGCATGAGTACATCCACATAATTTTGACCCCAAATCAACAAAAATTACCTAAATTACACTAAAATATTAACTATTTTCAAATGTTAAAAATTATTTTAAGTATACATAAAATAATATGTCTATAAAAAGACTTTCATTGCCTAGCCAATATTCATTGTTCTCTTTATCCTTAATAACAAAATTTTGATTTTTAACTCTGGTGGCAACCTACCCCAATAATATATTTTTTTCAAAAAGTTCCCTAGCTTCTTTAGCAACTATAGTTGCCTAATATGCCATAAGTCTAAATTGTTGGGTGAAGATTGAGAAGATTTTCTTAAAGAGGGTTGGCTAAATAGAGAGGAAAACATTTTCATAATTATTCTGTTTCCATCGTCCCTCCCCTTCTTGCCTAGAGTGTGGACATGTTAGCTGAAGCACCTGCAGCCTCTTTTGATTATGAGGGTCTTGAGTATGCAAGTAAAGCATTAAGGAATGTAATTTAAAATGACTGGAATGAACCTAAGTCCCTGATTAGCATGGAGCTGTCATATAACTTCTTCCTTTCTTGTCTCTAGACAAACTTTAACATGAGAGGCTTACATCTCTGTCCTATTTAGCCTCCCTTCTGGTATATGCTACTAAATCATGCCCTAGTGGATATTCCTGGTCAAATCACCAATAACTTATGTTGATAAAATGGAGGAAAGTGGACTGAAGACAACATGGCCAAATAGGAACAGCTCCAGTCTGCAGCTTCCAATGAGTCCAATGCAGAAGGTGGGTGATATCTGCATTCCCAGTTGAGGGACTGGTTAGACAGTGGGTGCAGCCCATGGAGGGCAAGCCAAAGCAGCGTGAGGTGTCACTTCACCTGGGAAGTGCAAGGGTACAAGGAACTCCCTACCTTAGTCAAGTGAAGCCATGAGGGAATATGCCATGAGGTATGGTGCTCTCCAGCCCAGATACTATGCTTTTCCCATAGTTTTTGCAATCTGCAGACCAGGAGATTCCCTCAGGTGCCTACACCACCAGGACCCTGGGTTTCAAGCCCAAAACTGGGCAGCCATTTGAGCAGACACCAAGTTAGCTGCAGGAGTTTTTTTCCATACCCCAGTGGTACCTAGAATGACAGCAAGATAGAAACATTCACTCCCCTGGAAAGGAGACTTAAGCCAGGGAGCCAAGTGGACTTGCCCAGTGGATCCCACCCCCACGGTGTCCAGCAAGCTAAGATCCACTGGCTTGAAATTCTCATTGCGGTCTGAAGTCAACCTAGGACACTTGAGCTTGGTTGGGGGAGGGGCAGCCACAATTACTGAGCCTTGAGTAGGCAATTTTTCCTTCACAGTGTAAACAAAGCCACCCCGAAGGTCAGACTGGGTGGATCCCACCTCAATACGACAAAGCTGCTGTAGGCAGACTGCCTCTCTAGATTGTTCTTTTCTGGGCAGGGCATCTCTGAAAGAAAGGCAGCCGCCCCAGTCAGGGACTTGTACATAAAACTTCTATCTCCCTGGGACAGAGCACCTGGGGAAAGAGACAGCTGTGGGTGCAGCTTCAGCAGACTTAAATGTTCCTGCCTGCTGGCTCTGAAGACAGCAGTGGATCGCCCAGAACAGCGTTCGAGCTCTGCTAAGGGACAGAATGCCTCCTCAAGTGGGTTAGGGACCTGTGCCTCCTGACTGAGAAAAAACTCCCAGAAGGAGTCAACAGAAACCTCATACAGGAGAGCATCTGGCAGGTGCCCCTCTGGGATGAAGCTTCCAGAGAAAGGAGCAGGCAGCAATCTTTGCTGCTCTGCAGCCTCCACTGGTGATACCCAGGCAAACAGGGTCTGGAGTGGACCTCCAGTGAACTCTAGCAGACCTGCAGAAGAGAGGTCTGGCTGTTAGAAGGAAAACTAGCAAACGGAAAGCAATAGCATCAGCATCAACAAAAAGGACACCCAAGCAAAAACCCCATCTAAAGGTCCTCAGCATCAAAGATCAAAGGTAGATAAATCCACGAAGATGAGGAAAAACCAGCTCAAAAATGCTGAAAATTCCAAAAAGCAGAATGCCTCTTCTCCTCCAAAGGATCACAACTCCTCACCAGCAAGGAAACAAAACTGGACAGAGAATGAGTTTGATAAATTGACAGAAGTAGGTTTCAGAAAGTGAGTAATAACAAACCCCTCTGAGCTAAAGGAGCATGTTCTAACCCAAATGCAAATAAGCTGAAAACCTTGATGAAAGGTTACAGGAACTGCTAATAGAATAACCAGTTTAGAGAAGAACACAAATGACCTAATGGAGCTGGAAAACACAGCATGAGAAGTTCATGAAGCATACAGAATATCAGTAGCCGAACTGATCAAGCAGAAGAAAGGATATCAGAGATTGAAGATCGAGTTAATGAAATAAAGCATGAAGACAAGATTAGAGAAAAAAGAATAAAAAGGAATGAACAAAGCCTCCAAGAAATATGGGACTATGTGAAAAGACCAAACATATGATTGATCAGTATACCTGAAAGTGATGGGGAGAATTGAAGCAAGTTGGAAAACACATCTCAGGATATTATCCAGAAGAACCCAATCTAACAAGACAGGACAACATTCAAATCCAGGAAATGCAGAGAAGAGCACTAAGATACTCCTCAAGAAGAGCAACCCTAAGACACATAATGGTCAGATGCATCAGGGTTGAAACAAAGGAAAAAATTTAAGGGAAACCAGAGAGAAAGGTCAGGTTACCCACAAAGGGAAACCCATCAGACTAATAGCAGATCTCTCTGCAGAAACTCTACAAGCCAGAAGAGAATGGGGGCCAATATTCAACATTCTAAAAGGAAAGAATTTTAAACCCAGAATTTCATATCCAGCTAAACTAAGCTTCATGAGCAAAAAATAAATAAAATCCTTTACGACAAGCAAATGCTGAGGGATTTTGTCACCACCAGACCTGCCTTACAAGAGCTCCTGAAGGAAGCACTAAATACGGAAAAGAAAATCTGGTACCAGCCACTGCAAAAACATATGAAAATATAAAAACCAACAACACTATGAATAAACTCCATTAACTAATGTGCAGAATAACCAGCCAGCATCATGATGACAAGATCAAATTTATAATAACAATATTACCCTTAAATATAAACAGGCTAAGTGTCCTAATTAAAAAACAGACTGACAAATAGGGAAAAGAATCAAGACCCATCAGTGCACTGTATTCAGGAGACCCATCTCATGTGCAAAGATACACATAGGTTCAAAATAAAGGGATGAATGAATATTTTCCAATCAAATAGAAAGCAAAGAAAAGCTGGGGTTGCAATCCTAGGCTCTGATAAAACAAACTTTAAACCAACCAAGATCAAAAAAGACAAAGAAGGGCATTACATAATGATAAAGGGATCAATACACAAGCATTCCTATACACCAATAGTAGACAAACAGAGAGGCAAATCATGAGTGAACTCCCATTCACTATTACTGCAAAGAGAATAAAATACTTTGGAATACAATTTACAAGGACTGTGAAAGACTTCTACAAGGAGAACTACAAACCACTGCTCAGAGAAATAAGGCAGGACACAAATAAATGGAAAAACCTTCCATGCTCATGGATAGGAAGAATCAGTATCATAAAAATGACCATACTGCCCAAAGTAATTATAGATTCAATGCTATTCCCATCAAACTACCATTCACTTTCTTCACACAATTAGAAAAAAAACTACTTTAAATTTCATATGGAACCAAAAAAGAGACCGTACAGCCAAGACAATCCAGAGCAAAAAGAATAAAGCTGGAGGAATCATGATACCTGACTTCAGACTATACTACAAAGTTACAATAACCAAAACAGCATGGTACTCACACCAAAACAGATATATAGACCAATGGAACCGAACAGAGGCCCCAGAAATAACACCACATATATACAACCATCTGATCTTTGACAAACCTAATGAAAACAAGCATGGGGAAAGGATTCCCTATTAATAAATGATGTTGGGAAAAACTGGCTATCCATATGCAGAAAACTGAAACTGGACCCCTTCATTATACCTTATACAAAAATTAACTGAAGATCAATTGAAGACTTAAATGTAAGACCCAAAGCCATAAAAAAACCTAGAAGAAAACCTAGGGAATACCATTCAGGACATAGTCATGGACAAGTACTTCATGACAAAAACAATGAAAGCAATTGCAACAAAAGCCCAAATTGACAAATGAGATCTAATTAAACTAAAGAGCTTCTGCACAGCAAAAGAAACTATCATCAGAGTGAACAGGCAACCTACAGAATAAGAGAAAATTTTTGCAATCTACCCACCTGATGAAGGGCTAATATCCAACTTCCACAAGGAACTTAAACAAATTTACAAGAAAAAATCAAACAACCCCATCAAAAAGTGGGCAAAGGATATGAAGAGACACTTCTCAAAAGAAGACATTTATGCAGCCAAAAACATATGAAATGCTCATCATCACTAGTCATAAGGTACATTCAAATCAAAACCACAATGAGATGCCATCTCACGCCAGTTAGAGATCATTAAAAAGTCAGGAAACAATAGACGCTGGAGAAGATGTGGATGCTTTTACACTATTGGTGGGAGTGTAAATTAGTTCAACCATTATGGAAGACAGTATGGCAATTTCACAAGGATCTAGAACCAGAAATACCATTTGACTTAGCAATCCATTACTGGGTATATACCCAAGGGATTGTAAATAATTCCACTGTAAAGACATATGCACACATATGTTTATTGCAGCACTATTCACAATAGCAAATTCACAATATCAAAGATTTCAAACCAACCCAAATGCCTATCGATGATAGACTAGATAAAGAAAATGTAGCATATATACGCCGTGGAATACTATGCAGTCATAAAAAAGGATGAGTTCATGTCCTTTGCTTGGACATGGATGAAGGAGGAAACCATCATTCTCAGCAAACTAACACAGGAACAGAAAACCAAACAATGCATGTTCTCACTCATAAGTGAGAGCTGAACAATGAAAACGTGGACACAGGTGGGGAATGTCACACACCAGGGCCTGTTGGGGGGTGGAGTGTAAGGGGAGGGACAGCATTAGGAGAAACACCTAATGTAGATGATGGCTTGATGGTGCAGCAAATCACCATAGCACATGTATACCTATGTAACAAACCTACCTGTTCTTCACTTGTATCCCAGAACTTAAAGTATAATTTTTAAAATTGACTAAAATAAATAATTTTTAGACTATAAAAGACTTTTAATTTGAAAAAAAGGAGGAAAGTGGGAATTTATGTATTATTTGTAAAATGAAGAAAAAAGCTAGAAAGCTGCCAACATGTCTATAAAAATGATACATATGCATCTTCAATAGTACCCTAAAATTCAACTTGTGTTATTATCTCCATTTTACAAATAGGAAAATTATATCTTAGTTGAGTGTTAAGGCAGTCAATAAAGGGCAGAGCTAAGTTTTGATCATAGACAGTGGGACTCCAAAAAGATTTCCCTTAAGATGAAGTGACTTCAATTCAGGACCTTACAAACAAAGATATGTGATATGAGTAAATATTAAGACTAACCAAAAGGGCACACAACTTTTAAAATGTTGCATACAATAAAATACACCTGCCATGATTGTTGGTTTCACAGATTTTATGTCCATGTGCATTCCATTTTAAAATTAAATAGATAACTTTTATGAATTCACCCTTTAGTCTTTTAAGGATGAGTAGTGAAATGTGTACAGATTTTGTAGAATAAAACTAGCATTAGCTGAACTGCTTTGACTAGGTTCTTAGGCAGAATGAATTTGCATAAATGATGATAAGGGTTACTGTGAATATATATCCAACACATTGAAATTTGGTGGTTTATTCAATCAGATTAATACAAATGGGCATAAGTGATGATATATTTGTAATGGTGTCTTTCTCTCTGAAAGAGAATAACAATTACAAATAAGGCTTTGCAAAAAAACAAGACATTTTCTGGCCTGAAGAAAAATATGTTCTCTTATACAAATATACCTTATTTCATGAGCTTTTATAAGGATGGGAAGAAATAACTTCCAGCCTACGCAAGGCATGATTTATCTGGAAAACAACCCTATTTATGTGAAGACAAGGCTTTCAGTGAATATCCACTTCAGGCTTACAGGGTCTTAAGAGGCTAAATTTGGTCCTGTCTCTAAATCCCAGGAAGGGGCAGATGGCCGATCCATGTTTATGCCACCACGTAATCTACTCTCCCTAAGTGACTGTTAATGAAGTGGGAGTTGAAAATTCACTATATTAAATAGATCATTATAATGTATTTATTTGACCTAAGGACTACTGGAGTTATAGAAGATACTGTTTTTTCTTAGAAAACTATGCCTTTGTATTTCTCAGGAATAAGTGGCTTTCACAAGCTTAGTAATCCCTACATGCACAAGAGGACATTTATCCCTTCCACATAGTGTGAATGACAATTAAATATTTGGTCCTTTTTAAGATAAGAAATTATTATTACTCCAATTGGAACTTCAAATAAGACTTTAGTTTGGTATTTATATTTATATGTTTATGTGTACACTAGCCTCCATACAAGCTTAATATTTTGCATACACACACATATTAAGCACACAGTTATCACTCAGGCACTTGACTTTACACATTCTTCCACACAAATGGACATAGTCTATGATACTTTGGCCCTATGCTTACTATAATAGATGAGCTCAATTCATTTGTTGAATCCCTAATCCAAAATGTGATGATGATAAATAAAGATGGAACCTTTAAGGAATTAATTAGTGTTAAGTGAGGTAATAAGGAGGGCCTAATTCAATATGATTGGTGTTCTTAGAAAGAGAAAAACATCAGAGATACTGTGCATAGAGAAGGCTATGTAAAGACACAGTCAGAAGGGAGCTCTCTGTGAGTCAAAGAGCAAAGCCACAGGAAAGAAACCCACCCTGCTGGCATCTTGGTCTTGGCCTTCAAGCCTTCAGAACGGTGGGAAAATAAACGTCTATTGTTTGAGCCACCCAGTTGGTGGTATGTTGTTATGGCTGACTTAGTAGAATAACACAGTCATCTTTGGCTTTTGACTTGGGGATATGGTGAACACCACCAGACACTGAAAATGTAAAACGTATCATGAACAAGTTTTAGGAAACATATCAAAACAGGGAATTTCCTGCCTAGTATTCTCCAAAAAGCTGTGATGCATCAAATGTGTTTATTATTTACAAAGATTCTTTGGTGGATAGTGGTATAGTCAATGACCCTGGCAAGGAAAAAGCAATCATCCCCTGTTAATGGTGACTTTCACTGAAGGAAGCAATGGAAACTCTTCCTATCAATTGGCAGAGTGATTTGCTAAATAGAGACTATGTTTGTGGGTAAAAACCAGTATGTAATATGGTTGAAAAATGCAATATTAGAAAATAAATCCCTAAGTGTTTATATAATATATACTTTATATATTTTATTATACCTTCATTTACTAAATTTGTTATTTAAACATGGTGATAATATAAGTAATGCTTATTATTTATAATTCTTTTTATATCTGTAGGGAAAAGAGTCACTGATTATATTCTCCCATTAGGTATATTTAATTTAAAAAATATTTGAGTGCCCACTTTAATTATCTATGGCATACTTGGATTTTATCTTTGGAGGCTTAAAATTTAGTGGAGGTAACAACTTATGGGAAGGGGAAATTTTAATAACATTACAAGATTTAATAAAATCATAACAAAAACAATCACAAGACAGTGTATATCTATGACATGAATATAAAATTATTGTATATTACAAATTATATCAACATTATGAAAACTTATAGAGTTTATTGTGGACTACACTGATAGGATCAGGCTAGTGTTCTATGCAGGACCTAAAAAGGACATTTCCAACTTGTTAACCAAGTAAGAAACATATTAAATGTAACCGTAAATGAAAAAATAAAGAATAGAAGATACATTTCAGCACTGTATGGTTAAAACTGAAGGAATGGGTTCTTATCATCAAAATGATAATAGAACAGGGCATTTGGTAAATAAGGAGAAAAATAAACACATGTCAAGCTAAGAAAAAAAAGCTTACATTTAAATATCAGACTCTTTAAGGACTCTGAATTTCATAAAGCCAAAATGGAGTAATAATAGAAAAAAAACAGAAAATGTTTTCCCACTTGCAATCACTTCCCAGAGAAACTCACAAAAATTTAGCAATATAGATCCTTTATCCAGAGAAGGAGTAGGGTTGAAAACAATAGAAATGGAAACCACTTCTGTATCTAAACAGCAGTCTATAAGTCTCTAATATTTTTCTACTTAGAGAGTAAGGCTATAATTGCTGGAAATTTAGGAAATAAAATATTCAGAGAAATTTCAGTAGTACAGCCCATTTAAAATAATAGAAAAATATTTGTAGAATACTTTTGAATGTTTGGCTACACTGGGGGAGAAGAAAAGTAAAGATATTCCTTGGAGATGAAAAACTTCAAATGAATGATGTATATAATTATAGGCACATACACATGTATAAACATACATGTATTTTCTAAGGAGAAACACAAGATCTCTGGAATAGACCTTTATGTAGTCACAGGGCATCTTAGAAGTACAAGTTCCTCACAAGCAAATTCCTCACGAGGTGACACAGTGAAGACCAAATACACTTTCATGTCCAGCCGGATTTGTCCCACAGGAGAGGAACTCAAAAATTATGAGACTGAGATTGAGACCCTATATTCGGTGACTGAAATATCTGTTCCACTTTCCATCTAGAGAGAGAGAGAGACCTTTATCTCCTAATGTAAATAAATACCCTTTTCTACAGATCAGTAACTGCTCCTTTCATCATCATCTTCTCTTTTGCAAATAAGAGCATTTATTGTGGTTAATAGCTTTCTGTTCATGATGATATTTTTGATATGTAGAAGACATATAACTTGTTTTTATTTCATAGTTCTCTATAACAAAAGGAGTCTTAGCTAGACTCAATGTCAGTCACAATATACTGAACCTTGAGTATTTTGTGACCATAAATGGATGAGAATTTTCGGAGCCTTCTTGTGTTACTAAGCATATTTTGCATGCATGAAGGATATGAATATTAATGTATTCATGAACTGTCATCGATAGTTCAGAATGAAGTCTGATAAATTTCATCATTGTTTAGCAATTACTCTGTTTTTATGTCTCACATCTATTAAAACAGCATACTTCCTTTCCCTTTGATAGTAGGGTTGGCATATGACATGTTTTGGACATAGAATATTAGTAATTGAATTGTGAAGTGAGACATGAACGTGTTTGCACAATTGGCTTTGGCTTCTTGGACTTCTGCTAGTCCCATGAAGTAACATGTCCTAGTATCCCACTGGCTTGGAAGAATTAGACACACAGAGCAGTCTGAAACTAATTCCGTGCTTCGTAGTCAAGCCATGCTACATGCTGCCTAGAAACTCCAGATATTAGATGACTCACAGAGGCATAGGCAAAAAATACATGATTATCAGTTTATATTATTAGGTTTTGTTATTCAGCCTTATTTGGGTAAACCTGATTGATGGAACTACTGTCTATCATTATATAATATGCAGCAAGTTGACTATGATAGCATTCTCCAGAATATTACACTGTTCCATGATATTAATGACCTCATGTTAATGAGTCCTGGTGAACTGTCATATATGTTTATCAGAGGACAGAAGACAAATGTACATATATTCAGGAGCCAATTTCATTGATGAAGTCATTAAAGGGCCGATTACCTGGAATAGACCATGATATTCTTTCTAAAGTAAAGCAGAAGCAATTGTACTTTGGGATATCTACCACTAAAAAAATAGCAGATTTTTTTGTGTGTGTGCCTTTTTGAATCTGGGAAAGAGAAGATACAGCAGTTGATAATATTACTATAACCAACTTCTCAGTTTACTTTAATGGATTCTAGCTTTAAAGGTGATCCATAGCAAGCAAGATGTCTGTGACTATACGTGATAGATCAAAGAGAGCTAGAGGGCCATTTGAAAAAATATGTTTTTTTTTTTTTAAATTAACTTGATATATTTTTAATCACCACATAGATTTAAATATAATCCAATTAGTCACCAATATTTAAAATAAACAAGCAATTTTACATAAAAATGTAAATTATAGTTTGTCTTCCTAAATTTGGCATTCTGAGAATTGTTGCCATCTGATCCTGTGTTTCACATGTCTAAAATAGGGTGGATCTATAGAGTGAACAACCTTCTACGACAAGGCATTTACTATTTAGTTTCATACAATACATGTACAGTGTGCTTAATCATCTAATACTGTCTTCACTAATTAAATCCTGAGACTAGTATTGATGCAAGTACTATGCCGGGAAATGGTGGAATTGAAACACAGAAGAAAAGAGAAAAGAGAAATAATAAACTCCAACTTGAAAACAGTTTACCATAGTGGATGACTAGAGAGCAATACTGTTGGCGAGCTCTGGAAAGTCATGCATAAACACATTTCAGAAATACCCCATCTGTGGGATGAAAGATTTGGAGTAATTATACACCAAATGTGGTGGCTCATTGGTTGGGAAATTGTCTTAGCCCATTTTCTGTTGCTATAACAAAACGCCTAAGACTAGTTAATTTCTTTTTTTTTTTTTTTGTTCATAATATTCTTTAATTATCCTTTATTTTTATTTTATTTTATTTTATTTATTTATTTTTTATTATACTTTAAGTTCTAGGGTACATGTGCATAATGTGCAGGTTTGTTACATATGTATACATGTGCCATGTTGGTGTGCTGCACCCATCAACTCGTCAGCACCCATCAATTCATCATTTATATCAGGTATAACTCCCCAATGCAATCCCTCCCCCCTCCCCCCTCCCCATGACAGGCCCCATTGTGTGATGTTCCCCTTCCCGAGTCCAAGTGAGCTCATTGTTCAGTTCCCACCTATGAGTGAGAACATGCGGTGTTTGGTTTTCTCTTCTTGTGATAGTTTGCTAAGAATGATGGTTTCCAGCTGCATCCATGTCCCTACAAAGGATGCAAACTCATCCTTTTTTATGGCTGCATAGTATTCCATGGTGTATATGTGCCACATTTTCTTAATCCAGTCTGTCACTGATGGACATTTGGGTTGATTCCAAGTCTTTGCTATTGTGAATAGTGCCGCAATAAACATATGTGTGCATGTGTCTTTGTAGTAGAATAATTTATAATCCTTTGGGTATATACCCAGTATTGGGATGGCTGGGTCATATGGTACACCTAGTTCTAGATCTTTGAGGAATTGCCATACTGTTTTCCATAATGGTTGAACTAGTTTACAATCCCACCAACAGTGTAAAAGTGTTCCTATTTCTCCACATCCTCTCCAACACCTGTTGTTTCCTGATTTTTTAATGATTGCCATTCTAACTGGTGTGAGATGGTATCTCATTGTGGTTTTGATTTGCATTTCTCTGATGGCGAGTGATGATGAGCATTTTTTCATGCGTCTGTTGGCTGTATGAATGTCTTCTTTTGAGAAATGTCTGTTCATATCCTTTCCCCACTTTTGGATGGGGTTGTTTGTTTTTTTCTTGTATATTTGTTTGAGTTCTTTGTAGATTCTGGAAATGAGCCCTTTGTCAGATGAGTAGATTGCAAAAATTTTCTCCCATTCTGTAGGTT
>NC_045437.1:82306630-82407441 GCF_002776525.5 Piliocolobus tephrosceles | reverse complement strand
AACCTACAGAATGGGAGAAAATTTTTGCAATCTACTCATCTGACAAAGGGCTCATTTCCAGAATCTACAAAGAACTCAAACAAATATACAAGAAAAAAACAAACAACCCCATCCAAAAGTGGGGAAAGGATATGAACAGACATTTCTCAAAAGAAGACATTCATACAGCCAACAGACGCATGAAAAAATGCTCATCATCACTCGCCATCAGAGAAATGCAAATCAAAACCACAATGAGATACCATCTCACACCAGTTAGAATGGCAATCATTAAAAAATCAGGAAACAACAGGTGTTGGAGAGGATGTGGAGAAATAGGAACACTTTTACACTGTTGGTGGGATTGTAAACTAGTTCAACCATTATGGAAAACAGTATGGCGATTCCTCAAGGACCTAGAACTAGATGTACCATATGACCCAGCCATCCCACTACTGGGTATATACCCAAAGGATTATAAATTATGCTACTACAAAGACACATGCACACGTATGTTTATTGCGGCACTATTCACAATAGCAAAGACTTGGAATCAACCCAAATGTCCATCAGTGACAGACTGGATTAAGAAAATGTGGCACATATACACCATGGAATACTATGCAGCCATAAAAAAGGATGAGTTTGCGTCCTTTGTAGAGACATGGATGCAGCTGGAAACCATCATTCTTAGCAAATTATCACAAGAAGAGAAAACCAAACACCGCATGTTCTCACTCATAGGTGGGAACTGAACAATGAGCTCACTTGGACTCGGGAAGGGGAACATCACACACTGGGGCCTATCATGGGGAGGGGGGAGGGGGGAGGGATTGCATTGGGGAGTTATACCTGATGTAAATGATGAATTGATGGGTGCTGACGAGTTGATGGGTGCAGCACACCAACATGGCACATGTATGCATATGTAACCTGCACGTTATGCACATGTACCCTAGAACTTAAAGTATAATAAAAAAAAAAAAAAAAAAAAAAAGATGTCTGATTATTATAGTAGATTAACAATCGTATCATTAAAAGTTTAAACCATTTTGGAAAGATTTGACTCACTTATTAAGCTATTGTTCAAAATGAGATATTCAGAACCTTCCAGTTTAACATTTTAAAAATACCTTCAAAATGACCATTAGTTATCTTTATTAAAAACATCTGACAGCATTTAAGAAATATAAGCCAATCATTCATTCTAAAACATGAAAGCTACCCAACTGGAAATAATTTTTGACACCCTTCTCTCCCTCCTCCTCTTATGACCCATAGTTATCTCTAATCACAACTCTTTCTCTTTGTTATCAGAGGCAATAAAATAAATTTAGAAACAGCGAGATCATGGTCAAATTAGAAGTATTGTTTGGGAAAAAGATTAAATAGCCTAACTCTGCGGACTTTAGGAGCATACCTTAAAAAGTTTCAAAATTTTCAAGATTATCAGCTAATCTACATAGAGGGAGGAGTTGGGACACATGACACATTATTCCTGGACTAGCCTGTGATTGAATTGAGGATATCATAAAGACATAACATCAATATTAACTTTTGAAAGGAGAGCTATCTTGACATTTATTCACAATCATTGGTCGAATAAGGAAGATAAATTGCAGATATGCTTATTTCTTTTGCACTATGCCTGTGATTATCTTTGGACATCATAAGACATCCTTGATCTCACATTGATACAGAAAACAATATGAATTGGAAAATGTAACCTGAAGTATATATTCATGTTTATACATTTATCATATTCTTGACTGGACAGGGTTTAACATCCTGTTTAGAATACCAAGATATATAGAAAAGAGAACCCAAACTTTATAGAAACCAAAATGCAGCAGATATTCTGCCATGATCATATGAACTAATGGTACATTCAAATTGAAATGACTCTGCTTAACTGTTTGAATCAGCAGGAAGTATCAAATAGGTGTAAAACTAAGTTCTAGGATGTATAAAAAGGCTGTAGCAATTGTGAGACCCTGTGGCACAGTGACAAACATCTGCTGGTGACTGCACCAGAAACAGGGTCCTAAGCTTGCCATTCTCAATGAGGGAATTGAACAAATCTGGTGTCATTTTCTCTTACTCTCAATAATTTCCCCTGCTTTCCTTTTTGATTCAATACATGAATTTGCTTTGAGTTTAACTGATAGTATTTATGATTCACAACAAAGAAACCTAGAAATTATTGTACCAGAAGAGTTGAATACTAGCAACATTTCAGAGAAATAAATGAAATCTGAAATTGGCTACATGGCTTACTTGGAAGTAAAATAAATAACTTACACTAAAGAAAGAAAAGCAAGTAAATCATGGAAATAACAAAGAAATTATAAAGTAAATTACTATCTCTGAAATTATAAAATAAAAAGCCTCTAAAAGTTAATAACTTAGGGGACAATAGTTTATGTTCTGCGCTAGTATGAACAACATGTGTAATTCCAAAACTGTGGGAAGGCTTATATAGCTTTTAATGTCACTGGAAAGACCAAATAAAGATAATGAAAAGATCAAATGCCTATGCTTTTGACTTGAGGCATAGACTGGAAACATTCTAGCATATAATCAAATGTTTCTATCTTTATGGCCTAATCACTTGAATTCAAATTTCAGATAGGTAGTTTGGGTCTGCAGTTTGCCAAATTACAAGCCTTCATCAGAAAAGTTCTTATGTGAAAGTTTGGTCCCTGTCCTGGAATGAGTAACAACTGGAGAATTTAAATGGGATTATATGAAGGCAGTCATATATGAGCACATCAAATCCATAGCTTTTGTAAAGTTTTCTTTGCCTGAAAAGCACCTCTCTAAAATTGCTTGTTGAAATGGTTTCTTGATTTGCCCGAAGACCCTATTACAGCCTCATTTGAGCATTACTTTGAAAGGCGAAATAAATTCCTTTCTTGCCTTTCCCCATCATGTTACATTGTCTCCAGCTCCACAGAGTCAGCATCCCCTGTGTTCCAATAAACAACTTCCAAGTAGAATTTGAAAAGGAAAAAAAGTACTGAAAAATTGGAAAGACTCACATTTTCACATTTTATAAACATAATCGACTATATAATTTATTATATGAATGAATTTTGAACTCACTAGACAAAGGATAGAAAAGGATGTATCTAAATTAATTAATTTAATCTACAATAAAGTGAAATATGGGTGAGCTTTCAGAAATTCTGGATTCCATGTGATAATATTAATTCTGAGGATCTGAGATGCCTCAAATGCTAATATGGTTCATTGGAGCTTAAGGCAGCATTAGGTGATAAATGACTCTAGTCTGTTTTATGATAGATTCAGTAAAAAACAGAATTTACCTTGTAGTTATTTACTGCTTATATAGTCGGAAACATTATTCTTATCAACTGGTAGCTGTTAAAATATTGACTAGAGTTGGTGAATGCAGCAGACGAAGCGACACAGAAGACTGGACTGATGTCAGTATATATATATATATATATTTTTTTTTTTTTTGAGACGGAGTCTGGCTCTGTTGCCCAGGCTGGAGTGCAGTGGCCAGATCTCAGCTCACTGCAAGCTCCGCCTCCCGGGTTTAGGCCATTCTCCTGCCTCAGCCTCCTGAGTAGCTGGGACTACAGGCACCCACCACCTCGCCCGGCTAGTTTTTTGTATTTTTTAGTAGAGACGGGGTTTCACCGTGTTAGCCAGGATGGTCTGGATCTCCTGACGTCGTGATCCGCCCGCCTCGGCCTCCCAAAGTGCTGGGATTACAGGCTTGAGCCACCGCGCCCGGCTGATGTCAGTGTTTTCAACGAAACTCCCCTATAGAAAGTGTAGGCTTCCAAGGGGATATTTGACCCTGACTACTCTAGGCCACTTTAGAGCAGCAACACCTTCACCTCTCTTCCACATTCCCATACAAAAATACCCAACCCTTTCTTGGTCTGCCTAATGGCTGCCAAAAGCCACCTGCATTCACTGTGGCTCTGCTTCTGGGCAATGTTCATAAATAACATGTTTTCAAAAAGTAAAGAGTTTTCTTCACAAACTTTTATCCTAATATTTTAATAGTTATTGTTATCATACAATTGTATACTGGCTAACAGACCCGGAAAATGATTATATGAATGAATTTGTTTAGATGGGGTCAAGAAAGAGGGTATATTTTTGGCCTTATGATTTGTTATCAAAAGGCATCCCCTCTGAAGAGGTGGGTCTTTGCAAATAATTAGGTGTGCAGATTTGGACTTATTTTTTAGATACAATTCACCTTTCTTATCCAGCTACCCCGCGGGATTTATGAGAAATGTGGTCATGGTCACAGGAATGAAAATTATAACCTGTCTCAGTAATAGGAACATCCCATTTGCAAGTCTGGCCTGGCTACAACCCTGATATGTGCTCAGCAGGTGTTAGGAGCAATCAAAGAGCAAAACGACCTGAAATGATAGAGAAGGAAGGGAAAAATAAAGTTTAGAATGGAAATTAGTGAAATAGAAAACAGAAAAACTACAGAGAAAATCAATGCAATGAAACGTTGGTTCTTTAAAAATAGCCACGGAGTATATAGATTTAAGATCAGCTACATTAACAAATAAAAATAGAAAACACATAATCATGAAGCATATGCATGAAAGAAGAAACCTTATCACTGATCCTCAGAAATCAAAAGAATTATAAAGGAGTACTATGAATAACTTTATGATACAAATGATTTAGCTTATATGAACTAGACAATTTCTTAGAAAGCCACCATTTAATAAATCTGACTCAATAATAAAATGAAAATCTGAATAGATTTAAGACTGCAGAAATTGGATTAGTAATTTAAGGTCTTTCAAGGAAAAAACCAAGGCCTAAATTTCTTTACTCTTGAATTTTATCTAACTTTAAAGAAGAAATAATACAAATTCTTCACACTCTTTCAGAAAGTAAAGGAGAATGAAACATCTGTAAATTTACTCTATAAGGCCAGAATCACCCTATACCAAAGCTAGATAAATATATCCTAAGAAAGAAAAACTACAGAACAACAGACCCTATTAATATGAATGCAAAAATCCTTGGCAAATATTAGCAAATAAAATCCAGTCACATATAAATGAGATTATACACCATGATTGCTAAATGAAATTTATCTGTTGAATACAAAGCTGGTTTGTCATCTGAAAGTCAGTTAATGTAATGTTTGATATTAATAGAAAAAAGAACTAAAAAGTCAGTTTAATAGACATAATAAAAGCCCTTGACTATAATCATTCATGATAAAAACTCTTAACAAACTTGAAATAGAACTTTTTTAACCTGATGAAAGGCAACTATGAAAACTTATAGCTAATATACTTAATGGTGAAAAAGTTAGGTAAAGATTTCTTAAATACAACATCAAAAGCATAGTACACAAAAGAAAATAATAATAAATTGGACATCTTCAAAATTTGTACCTTTTGCTTGTCAAAAGACAATTGAGGAAAAAGAGCAACAGAGATAGTATTTGCAAAGCACCCAACAAAGGACTTTTGTCCAGATGGTATAAATAACTCTAAGAATTCAAGGATAAGAAACAAATAACCTAATTAAAAAATGGACGGAAGATTTTGCCAAAGATGTACAAATGGCTAATAAACACAGGAGAAGACGTTCGAAATTGTCAGTCATTAAGGAAATACAGACTAACACACAATAAGATATGCACACCCATTAGAACGGCTTTAATAATCAGACAAACAGTAACAAATGTTGGCAAGGATGGGGAGAAAAGAACCTCTCGTTTATTGTCGGTGCAGCCATTTTGAAGGAACTTTGGCAGTTTCAATGATTGCGAAGGAATATTATTCAGCAATAAAAATTAGCAAACTACTGACACATGCTTATGTCTTGGATGAACCTCCAAAGCCTTGTAATTAGTTTTCTATTGCTGCGTTAACATACTACCGCAAACTTAGTGACTTAAAACAACACATATTCATTATATTAAATTATGTAGATATAATTCTGATGAAAGGTAGCTATGAAAAAAACCTATAGCTTTAGAGTTTTGATTCAGATCTCATTGAGTTAAAATCAAGGTGTAGGTAGGACTGATCAGTCCTGAAGGCTGTAATGGAAAATCTGCTTCCTTGCATTTTCAACCTTCTAAAAGCAGCCAACATCTTGGTCCATGGCCTCCTTCTCCCTCTTCAAAGCCAGCCACACTCCATCTCTCTTACCGTCCTTCAGAAGTCATATTCTCCCTCTTTTACAAAAGCATATAAACATTTTCCATTTTTAAGAGCCTAGATGTTTAGAATTTGTTCCCCTGAACAATGCAGGACATTTCCCTTATTTAAAATGTTCATACTCTTAACCTTACCTGCAAATTTCCTTTTGCTATATAAAGTAACATGTTCACAGATTCCCGGGATGAAGGTGTGAGCATCTGTGAAACCATTATTCTGCCTACCAAAAACATTATGCTAAGTAAGAAAAGCCAGACACAAGAGACCACACTATTTTATTTATAAAGAATGTCTGAAAAAGACAAATATATAGAGACTAAAAGTAGGTTAGTGGTTGCCTGAGGCTGGGGATAAGAATGGAGTTTTACTGTAGATAATTATGAGAGATCTTATTGGTGGAATGAAAATGCTCTAAAATTGATTTATGATGATGATTGCATCATTAGTAAAGTCACTAAAAATAACTCAATTGTACATCTGAAATGGGAAAATATATTTCAATAATATAAAAAGTGAAGAATTTCAGAAGGCTACATAGCCACTTAAGTGTATTGACTGCTCCTTTCATTAAAGAGATGTAAGCTGTGTCTTCATCTTTAATGTTAAAATGTGCCAATCTAGTTTCATAGTCAAGAGGTTTCTAGTTTGTTTGTTTATCTGTTTGCTGATTTGTTTTTCTGGTAGATTAAGTGCCATAAGTCCAGGATACTGATATTTGAGTTGACTATTTTATGGAAAAGTGGGACATACGCAACAAATTGAAAGCCAAAATGTTTCCATGATCTTAAATTCAGATAGAAATTTCAACAACAGCATGTCTAGTGTTTACTTGTATAATTTTTAAGTGGGTGATTTCATTAAACTTTGTGCTGAAAGACTGATATAGTATTTAACTTCTTGAAATATTTTAAATGTATTTATATAATACATTTATAATATATATTTAATAATATATAATACATTAAAATATATTTAAATATGATGCATATATTTAAATAATACATTTGTATTTGTTACTCAAAACAATCTGATAAGGTGATATTATTTAGAAATTACTTTGTCTATATAAAGAAAACTCTCCAGGAAAAAGTAAAAATTTACTGTTTTAGGAGTAGAATTAATTCTCATGAACATTAGGCATAATTTAAACCACAATCTACCATCATAAAAGAATAAATATTGTTCTCAAGAACAAACAGATATATGTGTACATATAATTTTAGGTTATTGTGATCCTTGGCAAAATGGTTTATTTTATTTTAAAATTCTGATATTTTAAAATACTAAAAATTTATAGGATAATATTTATACTGTCCAGTAATAGAAACTTTGTTTTTCCCTTTAGATAGTATCATGGATGAGATAGTGTTTTTTTTTTTTTCATTTTCTATAATATAATTATTTTCAGGTACATAGATTATTTCAAAAATAAAAATAATATTCAAAAGTAAGATATGCAGAATTTAAATTGTAGAAATTCAAGAAAATGTATGAGTATATAAATATATATGTTAATAAGGGTTAGAAAAGATGAAAAGCAGTGATCTGAGAGATATAAAAGAGGAGAGAAATGTATATAATAGCAAGGAAGAGATAAAGAGACTGAAAGAGTTGAAAGTAATGAAGAAAATCATGTAACTCACCACCCTCATTTAGAAAAAGATAAGAGTTAGAGAAATGTAGGCAGCAAATGATATGAAGAACATGTAGGTTTATGAGTTAGAAAAACTGTAGTTCAACTCATGCCTCTCCCACTTACTTATGGTGTGACCTTGGAGAGTTAATGGATCCCAGTTTCTCACCTATAACATTAGTATCACTTCTCTTTCATAAAGCTACTATAAAATTCATAGCAGTTATAAAGCATCTTGCACATCATAAATGCATCATGAATAGTAGTTTCTTTAGCTGGCTCTCTTAGGTCACATAGCTGCTTGGTAGTAAACAAGGAAATCGGAGATTCTGGTGTCCAGTCTAGCAGTTGTTTCCTTTTATTTAAGCATGTAATGTTTTGAGTTCCTACAAACATTTAAGAAAATACTTACATCCCAAACTCATCCCTCCCTTTTGTAGGTCTTTCAAAATAAATTTTATTTATTACAGAAAAATCACACTATGACAGTTTACGAGTCTTAGCAGTTATTTGCTTATTGGATCTATTGAAAAATAAATATGTAGAGGATATTATAAATAAATCTCTTTTTATTATTCTTATTCTCTTATAAATGTTGCATCACCATATTTCCATTATAAACACATTACTGTAGGATCTTACACTTTTACCTTCAATATGCAATAAGACTAAGCTTTCTATGATTTCTAATTGAGAGATCAAATATTCATGTGCCTATTCTTGCTCTAAGACTGTTCCAAAAGTATGAAAACTCTGCTTAGTTTGGTGTATTTCTATTTTCTATTTAAATAGCACATTTGTGTCTTGCTCAATGAAGCAAACTTATTTGTAAATCATTTTTATAAAACCTAGCCAGAGCAATCTAAAAGCACACACAGAACTTCTATGTCTACCCAGACACCTGACAATAATTGGGATTGACATTGTTTTTATTCTTTCTATTTTTTCTCTTTTTGGATTCTCATTTAAAAGGAAACGCACAGAGTTCTTGGTATATTTTCTTTCATATTGATGGAATAGGAGACTGACTGAATTTTTTATCTCTTGTTTCTTTCCTAGCGATTTTCTCATTATCCTAGTTTCTTCTTAAAAATGAAATTTGTGCTATGTGGCTTCTAGGGAGTTCACACTGTCTTTCTGTGTAGAAACAGAATGTAATTTTGATATATTCAGGTTATAGTTGGCTTATATATCATGGGAACAGTTCACTGTAGGGCTTTTTGAAGTTAGTGTTTGCATTTAAGGCTTCTACAGACTTGTTATTTTTAACCTTCACTGACCTATAAAAAGAGACTGCAACTATACAATAGCAGGATTTGCAAGAAAATATAGATATTATTTTAGTTATTTTTTTGTTTGTTTTTCTCTGGAATAACCATGGGCAGTAGTCAAACAGCAGTAAGATAATGGTATCATGCTGTGCTTTCATTAAATAGCAAGATAAGAACATTTTAATCTAGTTTTAAAGAACACCAGATTTACACACTGTCAGTCACAACTGACCAGACTAATGAAGTTAAGGAGTGAGAATCTTAGCCCAGAGAAGCCAATGTTTTTGTTATTGTTTCTGTCAAAGATTTTTGTTTGGCCATGTGTTTTGTCTAGAGATAAAGTCAAATCAAGTAGGAGAAGAAACATCCCAGAAAATCCCGTTCTTTGAATTATTCAGGAAATAGTGTTGACATTTTAGGGATCCAAAAGGAATTATTTCTCTCAGAACAACTTTGGACAGCTGCACAGTTTGTGTACTTCACAGTATCTGGGGGCAACATGCACACAGACCTGAAGTCAACACAGTTTTTCTAAGAACCAGTATATGTGTGTGTATGTATATGTATACACATACATATATATGTATGTGTGTGTGTGTGTGTGTGTATATATATATGATTTTGCAGACTACATATTGTCTCTATTACATATTCTCTGTTTTTTATTACAGCATTTAAAAATGAAAAAAAAATTATTAGCTCTTAGGACACAGGCAAATAGTCCACAGGCCAGATTCGGCATGTCAGCTCCTGTTCAGTGACTATTGTCATAGACTATACATTGCAGAACTGAGCATGGTAGACCTTATATTTTTAGGTCTGAATGGTTGTGCAGTGGAGAGTAGACAAGGAAAATTATTTATTTAACAATTATATATTGATTAGCATGTGTCAACGCCTATGTATCTATGCTAGATATATTGTTCTAAGATCAAGCAATAAACAAAATATTCATAGCTTTTTTCTTTATGAAACTTATGATCCTGGACCATAAAAAGCATATAAAAGGTGCTATGGCTTTAAGATGCTAGGATGCTAGGGGCTGCAAAATATTCCTCTTTAAGAAAATGAGACTGGTCATAGTGGCTCATACCTGTAATCCGAGTACTTTGGGAGGCCAAGACAACAGATCACTTTAAGCTCGTGAGTTCGAGACCAGCCTGGGCAACATTCTCTATCAAGAATACAAAAGTTTAGTTGGGAGCAGTGATATGTACCTGTAGTCCCAGATACTAAGGAGGTTGAGGTAGGAGGATGGCTTCAACCCAGGTGTTGGAGGCTGCAGTGTGCCATGATCATGCCACTGAACTCTAGCCTGGGCAACAGAACAAGACCTTGTCTCTTCAAAAAGAAAAGAAAAATTAAAGAAAATAAAGAAAATAATGTTTACATTGAAATTTGATGAACAAGACAGAGTTTGTTGGATGAAAGGGGAATTGGAAAAAAAGGCAATACATATCTGATATCAAAGTGAAAATATTCAGAAGATGGTAACTGAGTTTAGAGATCAAGGGAGTATTCTGAATTGGAAATATAGAAATAAAGATTTAGTTTTGTTGTCATTAAAATATATTTTTGTTTTTTGAAATCATGGGATTTGGTAAGAGCACTGAGAGAGAGAGGGACAGAGAGAATTAGAGAGAGTATGTAGAAAGAAAAGAGGCCTTGGGAAATAGCACTGGGGTTATTTATTTAATGAGTTGAGGATGGTTAACTGCCCAGCAACTGAGAAAGAGTATCTAAAGAAGACAGAGGAAGAACAGTTAACTTGGGATGACAGAAGGTAAAGAAAATAATTGTTTAACAAAGAAAGAATGATGAGAACAGTTTAGTGTGGCAAAATGAGAGATGCAACTGTAGTAGACACAAAACCAGGATAGTATGGAGTTATATAAACATGGTATGGATGAGGGATTATCTTCAAGACTTTGACAGGAATAAGAGTAGGACACTGAAGCAAGACACTTTCAAAAATTTTCCCTAGGGCTGTTTGTAATGGCTGCAATGATGTCTACATTGAGGAGAAGAAGTGAGAAATTGTAGCTGTTTCAAGGATGAGACCTGTTCTCTGATTTGGCATTGAATTTTGTTTGTTTCTTTCTGTTTGTCTTCCCTTAGTTACCCTTCCTCTAACATTTGATTTTATAAATGTATAGTCATAGGTTAGGTTAAACCATTGGCATTAATCCTTTCTCACATCACTGTAAAGAGATACCTGACTGGGTTTAATTTATAAGAAAAAGAGGTTTAATTGGTTAATGTTTCTACAGATTTTACAGGAAGGTTAGTTATCTGCTCCAAGAAAGCTCAGGAAGCTTCCATTCATAGTAGAAGACAAAGTGAGAGCAGGCATCTTACATGGCAGGAGAAAGAGCAAGAGAGAGGATAGGAGGTGCCACACATTTTTAAAGGACTAGATCTCACAAGAACTCACTATTCTGAGGACAGAACCAAGGGAATGGTACTAAGCTAGTCATGAGAAATCATTCCTATAATCCAACCACCTTCCACCAGGCCCATCTCCAACATTAGGGCCTATAATTCAACATGAGATTTGGGCAGAGAACACAGAATCAAACTATGTCACCATGTATGAGGCTTTTTTTGGGGGAAGAATTATTTATATTAAGTCCCAAGTAATGCTTCTCCACAGTCCATCAAAATCAAGCTGCTCAATTTCACTTTTAATGTTTCTTTCAATGTTCAATTTCCAACTTAACTTGGCCTTCTTGTAGTCCATCTAATTTAACCTCAATATAAATACATGAATTCATTTTGGCTGCATGATAGACCTTTCCAATCTATGGTTCTCAGTATTCCTCATTCCTCATTTTGAAATGATTCAAGATCATTCTCACAGATAGGTCATCATTATAAAATCTCAGCCCAACCATGCAGATGTGATGCCTGTTTTATATTCTCACATTTAATCAAATCAAGATTCAATCATTTATAAGTTACACAACTATCTTGGCTTAGATGAATTTTTAAAATGCTCTATTTGGGTAGTCTACTAGGAGATCGACATATAAATATGAGACATCCTCAGAGTAAACATAACAAAGCATAAAGAAAGGCTCAGAAAACATTCTTAAATGTCTTGAACTTGGAATTGTTTGTTGGACATAAAGTTAAAACAAATCTTTCCAAGATTAACATTAAAAGCATGGTCAAAATATTCTTAAGCAGAAATTGTAATTTAAAATTCACTCCCAGGTGGCCAGGCACGGTTGCTCACACCTGTAATCCCAGTACTTTGGGGGGCTGAGGTGGGTGGATCATGAGGTCAAGAGATCAAGACCATCGTGGCCAACTTGGTGAAACCCTGTCTCTACTAACAATACAAAAATTAGCTGGGCAGAGTGGCATGCGCCTGTAGTCCCAGCTACTCGAGAGGCTGAGGCAGGAGAATCACTTGAACCCGGGAGGCAGAGGTTACAGTGAGTCGAGATCACACCACTGCACGCTAGCCTGGCAACAGAGTGAGACTCCGTCTTAACAAACAAACAAACAACAACAAAACATTACTCCCAGGTCACTCACAAAAACAAACAAACAAAAATCTTCCTGAAAGAAACTCTATTTCAGTTCAGGCCAACAGCAATTTTAGGCCTTCACGAATTTTATTGTACATCCCAGTTTCTGAGATATTATCATGTAAAAAGCATACCTAGAAACTCAATGAAATATGATATATTACCTGGGAATAACACAGTTATATGACCCTGTTGTAAGAAACTGTTCCAAGAATCAGAGGATACAGGTAAAGTGACTACCTCAGAGCACTTTTTGAAACCATATAAGATAATTATATTGCCATTTCTTTATGCCATGGCTAGGAAAATGATGATGAAACCCAAATATTTAAATACTCTTTGTTCCTGTGAAAACTGGAAAAATCTCATCACCTTCTACTCAAATACCCTGGGAAGGGCTCATAGAGAAGGATATAGGAACTACATTCATCATATAATTCCTACTGAATGATGCCATATTTAATTTGCTAAAGATGTATTTTCCTTAAGCTCAATGCATTAAAATACGATATGCATATCATCTCAGTGATCATCGTTATAAATCTTCAAACCACTGTTTGGCTAGTTCATTTTGATTATGCAAAATAAGACAAAATGGCATTTACTTGGAAGGAGCTGTTCAATATAGTTCAAGGAGGTCTAATAGTGTAATGATTCAAATCAACAATGGCACTGATAATAACATATTATAGAATTAATCTATGATATTTGGAAATGGAATTTAAATTAGACAAAAAATTTAGACTGCTTATTAGTGCTGCAAACGAAGTAGAGTTACGTAATGTGCAGGATTAAACCTCTCCCAGACCCTTCTGCCTACAAACCCTCTCAAAAGACAACAACAAAAACAAGAGCCACCTACAGTTTCGATGCTACTCTATTTGTCTAATGACAATCATCACCTGAGACTGGTCTTCAATGCAGATCTGGGCTTTCCAATTTCTACATGGAAAGAAAGCAATCTTCTCTCAAATCACTCAGTGACTGAATTTGTTGCTCCTGGTTCCTGATAGAATTGGTAAAGAATGATGCCAAATAACAGGAGAAAGCTATAGCATTCACTAAACTTTATGTAACTGATACTATTATAACAATATGTCTAAAAAAAAAAAAAAAAAAGTGACGAAGTCCAGAAGATAATTATCTTGATTTTTATCTCTTTCCTATAAAGCAGATCTGAGGAATATTTTTTAAATGCACACGAAAATAAGATTTATAACTTTTCTCTAGGTTTCTGTTCTTACAGACATTTAAGTGAAAAATAACTAAACAAACCATACACATTTTCTTTCATGGGCACTTCAAGAATAAGTGAAGGCCACAGACCCAAGCTCAAGCTCCAGCTACTATCGCTGTTTAAATTTTTTCTTTATTTTATATTACAATATGTTTAATCTTTCTTGCTATTCTATTTAGATACCATGCCAACTTCTAAATAATATAACTCACATACTTTCTTTTTTTCTGCTGGAAGAAAATATAATTAAATATCAAGACCTTATATTAAGCATACAGTTGTTTGCAGTTTCTTTCACAGCACATACAACATATTTAAATATTTTCTTCATATATTTGTCTAAAGTTAGTCTCACATAGTAAGTATTACATTGGTGAGGGTACATAGATGTCAATATTTTTACTTTGCCATTATAGCTCTACTGAGCATACCTCCTGAATATTGGTAGATAGAATAAATGATGGCTTATACCCCTTTATACCATTTAATTCTTAGTTTTTCTTTAATTCTGTCATTATTATTATTATTATTAATGTTTTATTTTACTTTTGTGATCTTAACACAATTTCTGTTACTTTCAGTATTTTCTGCTTTTTTTTCTTGTCTTTTTTACAGAGAAATATATTTGCATTGGTTTTGGTCATATAATAATTTCTGTTTTCTAAAAAAAATTTAACTAGTTTATGTTTTTATAATAGATGTTTTTGATTGTTCTTTAGTTTTCTTTCTGTTTTTGTGGGTGGCTAGGCTGGTAATAGTAGTAATTAATATTTTCTTGATACTTCCTTTCATCAAGAAAGCATAGCATAGTGTTTAATAAGTCAAATTGCATCACATTGTTGATTCCACCATATAATACAGGTACTACCATGGTCAAATTAATTTATCAGTTTTGCTTTTGTTTCTTGACTTACAAAGAAGCACTGATAAAATAATGTATGTGGAAGATCAGTTTGGTTTTTTTGATACATAGTAGTTTTACGTATTTATGGGATATGTGTAATATGTCGATACATACTACAATGTATAATGACCAAGCCGGGGTAATTGGGATATTTGTCACCTCAAACACTTATCATTTATTTGTGTTGAGATTATCTCAAGTCTTTCCTTCCAGTCATTTTGAAATATACAATAGTATTTTTTCTCTATTTATTTAAAAAAATAAAATTAAAATGGGATACATATGCAGAATGTGCAGGTTTGTTACATAGGTATACATGTGCCATGGTGGTTTTCTGAACCTATTGACCCATCCTCTAAGTTCCCTTCCCTCACCTGCCACCCCCCAACAGGCCCTGGGGTGTGTTGTTCCCCTCTCTGTGTCCATGTGTTCTCAATGTTCAGATCCCACTTATGAGTGAGAGCATGTGGTGTCTCGTTTTCTGTTCCTGTGTTAGAATGCTGAGAATGATTGCTTCCAGCTTCTCACATGTCCCTTCAAAGGACATGATCTCATTCCTTTTTATGACTGCATAGTATTCCATGGTGGATATATGTAACATTTTATCTATTCAGTCAATCACTGATGGGCATTTCAGTTGGTTCCATGTCTTTGCTATTATAAATAGTGCTGCAATAAACATGAATGTGCATGCTTCTTTACAATAGAATGATTTATATTCCTTTGGGTATATACCCAGTAATGGGATTGCTGGGTCAAATGGTATTTCTGGCTCTATATCCTTGAGGAATCACCATACTGTCTTCCACAATGGTTGAACTAATTTATGTTCCCACAAACATTGTAAAAGCATTTATATTTCTCCATAGCCTCACCAGCATCTATTGTTTCTTGACATTTTAATAATTGCCATTCTGACAGGTGTGAGATGGTATCTCATTGTGGTTTTGATTTGCATTTCTCTGATGATCGATTATGTTGAGCATGTTTGCTGGTCACGTAAATGTATTTTTTTCAGAAGTGTCTGTTCATATCCTTTGACCACTTTTTGATGGGGTTGTTTGATTTTTTATTTTAAATTTGTTTTAGTTCTTTGTAGATTCTGGATATTAGCCCTTTGTCAGACGGTTAAATTGTAAACATTTTCTCCCATTCTGTAGGTTCACTCTGATGATAGTTTCTTTTGCGTGCAGAAGCTCTTTATTTTAACTAGATTGCTTTTGTCAATTTTGGCTTTTGTTGTAATTGCTTTTGCTGTTTTATTCATGAAGTTTTTGCACATGCCTATGTCCTGAATGGTATTGCCTAGGTTTTCTTCCACGGTTTTTATGATTTGGGGTTTTGCATTTAAGTCTTTAATCCATCTTGAGTTAATTTTTGTATAAGATATAAGGAAGGGGTCACGTTTCAGTTTTCTGCATATGGCTAGCCAGTGGACAAAGTATATGAACAGACACTTCTGAAAAAAAGACATTCACATGGCCAACAAACATGCTCAACATAATTGATCATCAGAGAAATGCACCATTTATTGAATAGGAGATCCATTCGATCCATTCCCCATTGCTTGTTTTCATCAGGTTTGTCAAAGATCAGATCGTTGGAAATGTGTGGTGTTATTTCTAAGGTCTCTGTTCTGCTACATTGGTCTATATGTCTGTTTTGGTACCAGTACCATGCTGTTTTGGTTACTGTAGGCTTGTAGTATAGTTTGAAGTCAGGTAGTATGATGCCTCCAGCTTTGTTCTTATGGCTTAGTTCTTATTTCCCAGCTTTGTTCTTATTGCCTTGGCTATACTGGGTCTTATTTGATTCTATGTAAAATTTAAAATACTTTTTTTCTAATTCTGTGAAGAATTTCAATGGTAGTTTGATAGGAATAGCACTGAATCTATAAATTACTTTGGGAAGTATGGCCATTTTCACGATATTGATTCTTCCTATCCATGAGCATGAAATGTCTTTACATTTGTTTGTTTCCTCTCTTATTTTCTTGAGCAGTGGGTTTATAGTTCTCCTAGAAGAGGTCCTTCATATCCCTTGTTAGCTGTATGGTATTTTATTCTCTTTGTAGCAATTGTGAATGGGAGTTCATTCATGACTTGGCTTTCTGCTTGCGTATTGTTGGTGCAAATGAATACTTGTGATTTTTGCACATTGATTTTTTATCCTGAGACTTTGCTGAAGTTGCTTATTAGTTTGAGAAGATTTTGGGCTGAGATGATGGGGTTTTCTAAATATAAAATTATGTCATCTCCAAATAGAGACAATTTGACTTCCTCTCTTCCAATTTGAATACCCTTGATTTCTTTCTCTTGCCTGATTGCACTGGCCAGAACTTCCAGTACTATGTTGAATAGGAGTGGTGAGAAAGGACATCCTTGTCTTGTGCCAGTTTTCAAAGGAGATGCTTCCAGCTTTTGCTTATTCAATATGATATTGGCTGTGAGTTTTTCATAAATAGATCTTATTATTTTGGGATATGTTCCATCAATACCTAGTTTGTTGAGGGTTTTTAACATAAAAACATGTTGAAATTTATCAAAGGCATTTTCTGCATCTATTGACATAATTGTCAATAGATGTTTTTTGTCTTTGTTGTTGTTTATGTGATGGATTACATTTATTGATTTGCATATGTTGAACCAGCCTCGCGTCCCAGGAGTGAAATCACCTTGATTGCAGGGATAAGTTATCTGATGTGCTGCTGGATGTGGTTTGCTAGTATTTTATTGAGGATTTTCACATTGGTATTCATCAGGGATATTGGCCTTAAGTTTTCTTTTTTTGTTGTGTCTCTTCCTGATTTTGTTATCAGGATGATGCTGGCTTCATAAAATAAGTTAGGGGGGATTCTCTCCTTTTCAGTTGTTTGGAGTAGTCTCAGAAGGAATGGTACCAGCTACTGTTTGTATTTCTGGTAGTATTCAGCTATGAATTCATCTGGTCCAGGGCTTCTTTTGGTTGGTATGTTTTTAATTACTGCCTCAATTTCATAGATTGTTATTTGTCTATTCAGATATTTGACTTCTTCCTGATTTAGTCTTGGTAGGGTGTATGCATCCAGGAATTTATCCATTTTTTTCTAGATTTTCTAGTTTATTTGCATAGAGGTGCTGATAGTATTCTCTGATAGTAGTCTGTATTTCTGTGGGGTCAGTGGTGATATCCCTTTTATCATTTTTTATTTGTCTATTTGATTCTTCTCTCTCTTCTTCTTTATTAGTCTAGCTAGCTGTATATCTATTTTGCTAATTTTTTCAAAAAACCAGCCCCTGGATTCACTGATTTTTTTGGAGGGTTTTTCTTGTCTTTATTTCCTTCAATTCTTCTCTGATCTTAGTTCTTTCTTATCTTCTGCTAGCTTTTGGGTTAATTTGCTCTTGAATATCTAGCTCTTTTAATTGTGATGTTAAGATGTCAATCTGAGATCTTTCTGACTTTCTGATGTGGACATTTAGTACTATAAATTTCACTCTTACCATGGCTTTATCTGTTTCCCAGAGATTCTGGTATGTTGTCTGTTTTCATTGGTTTCAAAGAACTTCTTGAATTCTGCCTTAATTTCATTATTTACCCAGGAGTCATTCAGGAGCAGGTTGTTGAATTTCTACAAAATTGTGTGGTTTCAAGTGAGTTTCTTAATCCTGAGCTTTAAATTCATTACACTGTGGTCTGAGAGACTGTTAGATTTCAGTTATTTTGCATTTGCTAAGGAGTGTTTTACTTCCAATTATGTAGTTGATTTTAGAGTAACTGCCATGTGGCACTGAGAAGATTGTATATTCTGTTGATTTAGGTAGAGAATTCTGTAGACATCTACGAGGTCCACTCTTGATCCAGAGCTGAGTTCAAGTCTTGAATATCCTTGCTAATTTTCTGTCTTGTTGGTCTGTGTAATACTGACAGTGTGGTGTTAAAGTCTCCACTTTTAATGTGTGGGAGTCTAAGTCTCTTTGTAGGTATCTAAAAACTTGTTTTATTAATCTGGGTGCTCCTGTATTGGATACATATATATTTAGAATAACTAGCTAGCTCTTCTTGTTGAATTTTTCCCTTTGTCATCATGTAATGCCTTTCTTTGACTTTTTTGATATTTGTTGGTTTAAAGTCTATTTTGCCAGAGACTAATATTGCAACTTCTGCTTTTTTTGCTTTCCATTGGCTTGCTAAATTTTCCTCCATCTCTTTATTTTGAGCCTGTGTGTGTCATTGCATGTAAGATGGGTCTCCTGAGTACAGCACACCAGTGGGTCTTGACTCCATATCCAATCTGCCAGTCTGTGTCTTTTTATTAAGGGCATTTAGCCCATTTACATTTAAGGTTAGTATTGTTATGTGTGAATTTGCTCTGCAATCATGATGCTATTTTTTTATTTTGCACATTAGTTGGTGCAGTTTCTTCATAATGTCGTCAGTCTTTATATTTTGGTGTGTTTTTGCTGTGGCTGGTACCAGTTTTTCCTTTTCATATTTAGTGCTTCTTTCCGGAGCTCTCACAAGGTAGCCTTCATGGTAATGAAATCACTCAGCATTTGCTTGTCTGGAAAGGATTTTATTTCTCCTTCACCTATGAAGCATAGTTTGGCTGGATATGAAATTCCAGGTTGAAAACTCTTTTCTTTAAGAACATTGCATATCGGCTCCAAATCTCTTCTGGTTTGTTGAGTTTCTGCTGAGAGGTCCACTGTTATTCTGATGGGCTTTCCTTTGTGGGTGACCTGGCCTTATTTATTTATTTATTTATTTATTTATTTATTTATTTTTTGGCTTCCCTTAACAATTTTTCTTTCATTTTGACCTTGGAAAATCTGACTATTACATGTCCTGGGGTTGATCTTCTCTTGGAGTATCTTAATGGTGTTCTCTGTGTTTCCTGAATTTGCATGTTGGCCTATCTTGCTAGTTGGGGAAGGTCTCCTGGATAATATCCTGAAGTGTGTTTTCCAGCTCGTTTCCATTCTCCCCCTCTGCTTCAGATACTCTAATCAATCATAGGTTTGGTCTTTTTATGAAATACTATATTTCTTGGATCCTTTGTTCATTGCTTTTCATTATTTTTTCTCTATTCTTATCTGCCTGTCTTATTTCTGTGAGATGGTCTTCAAACTCTGATGTCCTTTCTTCCACTTGGTAGATTAAGCTGTTGATACTTGTGTATGATTCATAATGTTTTTATGCTGCATTTTTCACCTTCATCAGTTCATTTATGTTCGTTTCTAAAGTAGTTATTCTAGTAAGCAATTCCTTTAACCTTTTATCAAGGGTCTTAGCTTTTTTGCATTGTCTTAGAACATACTCCTTGAGCTTAGTGTAGTTTTTTATTACCCATCTTCTGAAGCCTACTTCTGTCAATTCATCCATTTGATCCTCCATCCAGTTCTACATTCTTGATGGAGAGACATTGCAATGATTGGGATAAGAAGAGGCATTTTGGCCTTTTGGGTTTTCAGCATTTTTTCATTGATTCTTTCTCATCTTCATGAGTTTGTCTAGTTTGGTCTTTGTGGCTGCTGATCCTTGGATGGGGTTTTTGTAGAGGCCCTTTTGTTGTTGTTGATGATGCTGTTGTTGTTGCTTTCTGCTTTTATTTTTCAATAGTCATGTCCCTCTTCTGTAGGGCTGCTGCAGCTTGCTGGGGGTTCACTTTAGGCCCTATTTATCTGAGGTCACCTAAGGAGGCTGGAGAACAGCAAAGATGGGCGCCATCTCCTTCTTCTGGGACCTCTGACCTCAAGAGGCACCAAACTGATGCCAGTAGGATTGCTCTCCTATAGGATGTCTGACAATGCATGTTGGAGGGTCTCTCCCAGTTGGGTGGCATGGGGAGCAGGACTCGTTTAATGTCCCACCAAGGGACAAAGTGCTTAGCTAAAGAGTCCTTAGCTGGGAAGAAACCCACTCTGGGCTGCCCAATTCCTCAGAACTACCAGGAGGAGAGGTTAAGTCTGCTTGTCTGCAAAGATAGCAGCCACCCCTCCAACTAGGGGCTCAGGCCCAGAGAGATCCAAATTCTGTCCCTGAGCCTCTGGCTGGAGTTATTGGAGATCCTGTATGGCAGCCCAACCCAGTGAGGAAGGATGGGTCTGGTTTGGCCGGAAGAGGCACTCTGACTGCCACAGCTGGGTGCTGGGCTGTGGGGACAAGTCTTGGGACCAAGCCATCAAGCCTTCCTGCCTCCAACAGGGGAAAAATGCAGCCTGGAGCTATAGAAAAGGGTGCTGCTCTTCCCTCACCCAGGAATCTTAGCATGTTAGGAAGTTTTAAGTCCCAGTGCTGTCTGCTGCCCCTCCCCCAAGGAGCTCAAATGACTTAGACAGCAGGTAGTCACAGCAGGTGCTGGTCACCCCTTTCCCCAGGGAGTTCAGTAGGCTTAAGCAGATTCCAGCTGAAGGGCTTTAAGAATCTGTGCATTTTGGTGTTGGGACACCAGGCCCCATTGGCATGGGTTCATGAGTGGGATCTTCCGATCTGTGAGCTGCACAGTTCCATGGAAAAAGCACAGTTTCCCCTGTTGGGTAGTACTCTCACTCATACCTCCATTGGCTGGGGGAGGGATTTCCCCTTCCCCATGTGGCTCTCAGGTGGGCCATTGCACCACATTGTTCTTCCTTCTCTCCGTGAGTCACTCCAACCTTCTAGTCAATTTTGATATGACAAACCAAATACCCCTGGTTACTGGTGAAAGATTCACATGGTTATTATGATTTTTTTGGGTGGGAAACTCTGAAAGCCACTGCTTCTTGTAGGCCATCTTGGTCCCACCCCATACAATACATTTTTGTTAGCTATAGTTGCCCTACTATGTTATTGAACACTAGAACTTCCTTCTCTTACCTAACTGAATTTTTGTACAAATTAATCAATTTTTTTTTCATACCTGCTTCCTTCTTATGCTTCCCAGCCTCAGGTAACAACTATTCTACTCACCATGTCCATAAAAATCAATTGTTATGGTTCCCACATATGAGTGAGAACATATAATATTTTTCTTTCTGTGCCTGGTTTATTTCACTTAGGATGTTCACCAGTTCCATCCATGTTACCGCAAAATAGGATTTTCTTTTTTATGACTTAATAGTATTTCACTCTGTATATGTAACACATTTTCTTTATCCATTCATCTGTTGATGCACACAGGTGGATTGATTATCTTGACTATTGTAAATATGCTGCAATAAACAAGAGAGTGCAGCTCTCTTTGATGTACTGACTTCCTTTCTTTTGGATACATGTATGCAGCAGTGGAGTTGCTGGATCATGTAGTAGTTCTATTTTTATTTTTTTGAGAAAGCTTCACATTCTTTGTCTTAATGGCTATACTGATTTACATCCCCACCAAAAACATTTAAGAGTTTATTTTTCTTTGCATCTTCACCAGCATGTTATTTTATTTATTTTTTTATAATAGCCATTATAATTAGGGTGAGGTGACATCTCATTTAGGTTTTGATTTGCATTTACTTCATGACTGGTGATGTTCAGTAAATTTAAATATCTGTTGAGCATTAGTGTGACTTCTTTAAAAAAAGTATATTACACTTTTTGACTCATTTTAAATTGAATTATTTGAATTTTATTTTGCTATTGAGTTATTTGAATTTCATATGTATTTTGTTTGTTTTTCCTATTTAGTTGTTTCAGTTCCTTATATATTCTGTTATTGATCCCTAGTCAGATAGATAGATTGTAAATATTTCTCCATTGTGTAAGTTATCTCTTCACTTTGTTGGTGGTTTCTTTTGCTGTGCAGCTTTTTAGCTTGATGTAACCAATTTATCAATTTTTTTTGTTTGTTTCATACATTACATTTAAGTCTTCAATGCATATTGAGTTTATTTTTGTATATAGTGAGTGATATGGGTTGGCTCTGTATCCCCACCCAAATCTCATCTCCAATTGTATTCCCCACATGCCAGGGGAGGGGCCTAGTGGGAGGTGATTGAATCATGGGAGAATTCCCACTTCCTGTTCTTGTGATAGTGAGTGAACTCTTGTAAGATCTGGTTGTTTGAAAGTGTGTGGTACTTTCCCCCTCTACTCTCTCTCTCTCCTGCTGCCATGTGAAGAAGATATTTTCTTCCCCTTTACCTTCCATCATGATTATAAGTTTCCCGACACCTCCCAGTCATGTCTTCTCTTAAACCTGTGGAACTGTGAATAAATTAAACCTCTGTTATTCATAAATTACTCAGTATCAGTTCTTTATACCTGTGTAAAAACAGACTAATACAGAAAATTAGTACCAGGAGAGTGGAATACTGCTTTAAAGATACCTGAAAATGAGAACTCAACTTTGGAATTGGGTAAGAGGTACAGAGTGGAACAGTTTGGAGGGCTCAGAAGAAAATAGGAAGATGCAGGAAAATTTGGAATCTTCTAGAGACTTGTTGAATGGTTTTAACCAAACTGCTAATAGTAATATAGACAATAAAGTCTAGACTGAGGAGGTATCACATGGAGATGAGGAATTTAATAGAAACTGGAATAAATGTCACTCCTGCTGTGATTTAGCAAAAATACTGGCAGTATTTTGTCCCTGCCTTAGAGATATGTGTAACTATGAACTTGAGGGAAATGATTTAGTCTGTCTGGCAGAAGAAATGTCTAAGCAGCAAAGCATTCAAGTTTTGGCCTGCTTGCTCCTAACAGCATATAGTCATATGTGTTCACAAAGATATGATCTGAAATTGGGACTTATGTTTAAAGGGAAGCAAAGTATAAAATTTTGGAAAATTTGCAGCCTGACCATGTGGTAGAAATGAAAACCCATTTTCTGGAGAGAAATTCAAGCCTGCTGAAGAAATTTGCATAGGTACAGAGAAGCCTAATGTTAATAGCAAAGACAATAGAGTAAATGTCTCCAGGGCATTTCAGAGATCTTCACAGCACCTCTTCTCATCATAGGATTGAAGGCTTAAAAGGGAAAACGGTTTTGTGTGGCCAGGCCCAGAGTCTTGCTGCTCTGTGCAGCCTTGGGACATGGTACTCTGCATCACAATCACTTCAGCTCCAACTGTGGCTAAAAGGGGCAAAGGTACAGCCTAGACTATGGCTTCAGAGGGTGCAAGTCTAAAACCTTGGTGGCTTCCATGTGTTGTTGAACCTGTGAGTGCACACAAGGTAAGAATTGAGGTTTGGGAACCTCCATCTAGATTTCAGAGGATGTATGGAAATACCTCATGTCCAGGCAGAAGTCTGCTATAGAGTCAGAGCCCTCATGGAGAACCTCTACTAGGGCAGTGCAGAGAGAAAATGTGGATTTGGAGCCCCCACACGGAGTCCTCACTGAGGCACTGCCTAATAGAACTGTGACTAGAGCGCCACTGTCCTCTAGACTGTAGAATGGAGCTGCACCATGTGTCTGGAAAAGCTGTAGGCATTCAAAGCCAGCCCATAAAAGCAGCCACAGGGGCTGTACCCTGCAGAGCTACAGGAGCAGAGCTGCCTGAAGGCTTGGTAGCCCACCCCTTGCATCAGCTTGCCCGAGATGTAAGACATGGAGTCAAAGAAGATTATTTTGGAATTTTAAGATTTAATAATTGCCCTGCGGGGTTTCAGATTTGCATGGGGTCTGTAGCCCCTTTGTTTTGGCCAATTTCTTCCTTTTGGAATGGGAACAATTACCCAATATTTGTACTTTCATTGGATCTTGGAAGTAACTAACTTGCTTTTTATTTTACAGGCTCATAGGTGGAGGGGAATTATGTGTCTCAGATGAGGATTTTGGACTGTGGAATTTTCAGTTAATGCTGAAATGAGTTAAGACTTTGAGGCACTGTTGGGAAGGCATGACTGTACTTTAAAATGTAAGAAAGATATAAGATTTGAGAGGGACCAGAGGTGGATTGATATAGTTTGGCTCTGTGTCCCCACCTAAATTTTATCGAAATTGTAACCCCCACATGTTGGGAAGGGGCCTATTGAGAGGTGATTGAATCATGGAAGCAGAATTCCCCCTTGCTGTTCTCATGAAAGTGAGTGAGTTTTCATGAGATCTGGTTGTTTGAAAGTGTGTGGCACTTCCTTTTCCGCTCGCTCTCTCTCTCTCCTGCCACCGTGTGAAGAAAATATTCCTTCACCTTTGCCTTCTGCCATGATTGTAAGTTTCCTGTGGACTCCCAGTCATATATCCTGTTAAGCCTGCAGAACTGTTAGTCAATTAAATGTTTTTTCTTCATAAATTACCCAGCTTCTGATAATTCCTTTTGGCAGTATGAAAACAGACTAATACAGTGAGAGAGAGTAGTCCAGGTTCATTCTTCTGCACATGAATATTCAGTTTTCCCAGCACCATTTATTGGGTAGATTTTCCTTTCCCCATAGTATGTTCTTGGTGCCTTTTGTAAGACTGAGTTGGCTGTAAATGAATGGATTCATTTCTGAGTTATCTATTCTGATTCATTGGTCTTTGTGCCTGTTTTTATACAAGTACCCGTTTTGATTAGTATAGCTTTGTAGTATATTTTGAAGTCTGTTAGTATAATACCTCCAGCTTTGTTATTTTTGCTCAGGATTGCTTTGACTTTTCAAGTATATCATGGTTTTATACAAAATGTATGATTTTTTTCACTTCTAAGAAGAATGTTATTGCTATTCTGATAGGGATTACATTGAAAATATAGATCATTTTGGATATTATGGACTTTTTAACAGTGTTAATTTTTCTAGTCCATGAAAATGGAACAGCTTTCTACTTTTTTGTGTCCTCTTCCATTTCTTCTATTGATGTTTTATAGTTTTTATTCAAAGATCTTTTAATTCTTTGGTTACATTTATTCCTATGTATTTTTTGCAGTTATTGTAAATATAATTGCTTTCTTAAGTTTTTTTCCAGATTGTTTGCTGTTGACTTACAAAATGCTACTGATTTGTACATGCTAATTTTGTGTCTCATAACTTTGTTGAATTCATGTATCAATTCTAAGATTATTTAGGTGGAGTCTTTCACTTTCTCTAAACATAGTATCATAGTGTCTACACAAGGAACAATTGAATTCTGTCTTTCTACTTTTGATGCCCTTTATTTCTTTCCCTTATCTAATCACTCTGCCTAGGACTTTCAGTATTGTACTGAATAAAAATGATAAAAGTAAGCTTCCTTGCCTTGTTCTGAATCTTAAAGAAAAAACTCATTTTTTTCTCACTCAATATAATGTTAGCTACAGGCTTGTCATATATGACCTTTATTATTTTGAGATATGTCCCTTCTCTACTCAGTTTTTTAAGCATATTTTTAATTATAAAAGGATGTTTAATTTTCTCAAATCCGTTTTTAGCATCTATAGAGATTATTATTTGAATTTTGTTTTTGACTGTTAATTCAATGTATCACATTTTCTTTCATGTGTGTTGATCACTCATCTGTGGGATGTTTTACACTTTTATCATGGTGAATGATCTTTTAAATGTGTGGTTGCATTTAGTGTGCAAGTATTTTGTGGAAGATTTTTTCATATATGTTCATCAGTGATATTGATGTTTAGTTTTCTATTTTTGTTGTGATTTGGTTTTGGTATCAGGATAATGTTGGCTTCATAAAATGAGTTGAAAAGATTCCTTCTTTTTCAATTTTCTTGAAAAGTTAGAGTTGAATTTATATTAGTTCTTCTTTGAATGATTGTTAGAATTCAGCAGTGTAGTCATCAGTCCTTGGGCTTTTCTTTAATATGAAAATTTTTAATACAATTTTATTCTGTTTGGGAAAGTTTTTCTAAAATGTATCGTTCATATTTAAAGGCTAGCTCTGCTAGATACATTATTTTTGGTTTTTAGTTTATTTTTCTTCAGCAGTTTAAATATTTCATTCTTCTTTCTGACCCTTAGCATTTCCACTAAGAAGTCTGCTGAAATTCAGTGTTTCTGAATTTCTTTGTATGTTATTTGCTTTTTTTTTTTTCTTGCTTCTTAGTATCCTTTCTTTTTCATTGACCTTTGAGAGTTGGACACCTTAGAGTTGTCTTATTTGCGTTGAGTCTGTTTGGTGATCGTTGGTCTTCTTGCACCTGTATATTAATATGTTTCACTAGGTTTGCAAAGTTCTCTGTTAATTTCTGAATAAACTTTCTACCCCTATCTTTTCTCTACTCTCCTTTTAAGGTAATCACTCTTATATTTGCACTTTCGAGGTTATTTTCTAGACCTCATATGCATTCTCTATCTTTTTATCTTTCTTTTTCTATCTCCTTTGACCTTGTATTTTAAATAAACTTAGCTTACCATTTTTTTTTCTGTTTGATCAGTTCTGCTTTTGTGACATGTTGATTCAATTTTCAACTCGTCAATTGTGTTTTTTAGCTACAGGATTTCCATTTGACATTTTAAAATTATTTCAATCTTCTTGTTAAATTTTTGTAATAAATTAACAAATTGTTTACGTGTGTGTATTTGTATGTTTTCCTGAAGTTCATTGAACTTTCTCAAAATAAAGAATTATAATTCCCTGTCAGAGAGGTTACATATCTTTATCCATACAGGGCTGATTATGGTGTCTTATTCAGTTCATTTAGTGAGGTTATATCTTCCAGGATGTTATTAATGTTTGTGAATGTTTGTTACTGTCTGGATATTGAAGAATTAGATATTAATCTAGTCTTCACATCTTACGTTATTTGTATTTGTCCTTTTTCAAAGGGCCTTCCAAGAGTTCAAAGGGGACTAATTGTTGAGTTTCCTAAGCCTGTTGTTGCTGCAACTATTTCCACACAAGAGGGCATTTTAACTGCAGATTCCTACATACTCAGCCCTGATAGGCTTAGTGAAGATTAGGGAGAATTTCTTGGGATCCCAGGTAAAGTCCCTTGCTCACTTGCCTCTCTGTTCTCTAAGCAAATGGAGTCTCATGCTGTTCTGAGATGCCTGGAGTTGAGGGAGGAATGATATGGGCACTCCTGTGACCACCACTGGCACCAAACCACAAACCCATGGCCTCCTAGACCAATAAAGTCCCAGGGATAGTCCAAAGACTGTGACCACTATTTATTCAATTCCTGAGGCCACGGTAGTCAGCTAGTGGTGAATCCACTCAGTAGTACATTCCCTTCTGGCCCGAGATAGGTTCAAAAGCCTTCTTCTGGGGCAACAGCCTGAAATTAAGGGTTTTGGGGCTCTTTCCAGGGCTGCCTTCCTATTGCGGTGCTGGTACTAGGTTCTAAGGTAACGTCCCCTGTGGATGTCTCTCTTCTTCTCCCAAATGAAGTCTCTCTCTATGCTGCACTGCATGGAGATGGAGGAGGGGTGTTGCAGATGCTCCTTGGCCAGTGAACCTGGTGTTACACTGAGTTACACCCTGAGCTCACAATCTCCTAGACCAGAGCAACACTGAGATTTGATCAAGAACCATGGTCAGTCACTACAGGATGTCTGCTGTTAAAATTTATTTGCACAAAAATCACAGAAATTATCACCAAAGAACTTAACCATTTAACCAAATACTATCTGTTCCCCAAAAACCTATTGGAATTAAAAAAAAAAAAACAATTAAAAAATTATTTGGGTGTGGAAGCCACTTTATTCAGTTGGTAGTGAAGTAGACAGGTACAAAATTTCCTCCAGCAGAAGAGGGAGATTCTCCTCTAGCTTTGAGCAGATTTCAGTGTTTCCTTCATGGGCACCAGCCCGAAATTAAGGACCACAGAATTTTGCCCAGTGCTATGTGACATTATGATGGAGCCAGCACTGAGTTCCAGTGTAAAATCCTACATTCACTTCCTTCTCCCTCCTACAAGCACACAGGTTTTCTCTCCCCATTCCCCTGCCAGGGGTTGGAGCAATGTGGTGTAGGCAGTGTGAAACTGCCCTTCCTACTCTCTTCAGTGTGTCTTTTCTTGTTATACTAAAACTGCCTACTACAATCTCTCATCTGATTTTTTAATTCTTGTGAAGGTGATTTCTCACATTGATAGTTGTTCAATTTGATGTTCCTGCAGGGGAATTAACTTGAGGATGCTGAACAGTTTTGTAAAAGTTTATTCTAAATTCCATGAACATTTTTTGCTGATATGCTCTTTTTGATTCTTTAACATGATAATCTTAAAATCTGTATTATAATATTTGCCTCGGGTGTCATTTTTCATCTTTACTTTAGTCTTAAAAAGATTGATGTCTATCTTAAATTAGGATTTTCAACAGATGGACTGAATGAGTAGTCTTTGACTCACTCAGTGTTTACCAATGACAGTGGGCTTCATCTTCTGTAGGTTTCCAACTGTAGAGCAAAGTGATTGACATTATTTCCATCATGATCTCATTTCTACTGATGTTTTTCTAGATTATCTTTGTTGTCTCAAGGTGGAAAATATTTCTACTTTAAAACAGAGCCAGCAACAAAAACAGATACGTATAGGGTTAGTGTTATGAAATATGAGATATTCCACTCTACACTCTAAAGTTGTCTGTTGGTGTACAGTTGTGCTTCCTATTTCTGAATACTGTGAAATGACAGATAGAAAGTAGCAGAAACTTATGAATGCACATTGCTAACTGTCTTTATCTCTCTCTTCTTTTTCCTGTAGTCTCTTCTAACTTTCACATATATACAATTACATGGTTTGATTTTAGGGAACACTACTCTTGTTACCCTATGCAACTGCCTATGTCAATTTCTGATAATGTCCAATTTCTGATTAATAAGAAACTTATTTATCTAGGAAAGTGGAAAAACTTTAGACAATATAACACGTTTCTTTCTGAATTTTTGGAGGCATAATGGACAGTCATAAACTAAATCCTAGTAATGATTTAACTAACATAGTATCTTAACCCAACTCCATAGTTCATAAACTAAAATATTTTTACCACATTATGTTTATTGGATATCTCTATTCTCGTTCTATGTTATCTTGAAAATGTACCTTTTTTTCACAATTGCAGACATTTGTGTGAGTGTGAAATTAGCAAAGACTAAATTTGAGCACAAAATTGAATTCTTTTAAAAATAAGAGTCTACTTCTGTTTTGTATCATATTTGTTGTTGTTTTCAAAGTAAACACAAACTACCATCATACTTCTAAGCATTTTGCTCAAAAGCAACTTTTATTTGGTGATATGCAATCAAAATATTAAAACAGAGCCAGCAATAAAAACAATACTTATGAGGTTTAGTTTTATTTAAGGTGAGATATTCTACTCTAAACCCTAAAGCTGTCTGCCTGTGCACAGTTGTCCTATAGCTAGATCTACAGAAAAAGGCATAGTCAGCTTGATCTAAAGAAAAATCTGGTTATCAGTTCAATGATGAAACAATTGACAAGAATTTCTAGAAATTAACATAACTCATATCAGTTTAAAATTTTAAAATGAGAATTTTAGTAAAATGGAAAAAATGGAGAATAAATAAAAATTGATTATTAATTTTATATAATTGATTGAATATAAATATGGTGTTAAAAGTCTCAGATCTCATACAGATATTAAAAGGCAATAATTAGAACAAAAGGTATATACTAGACAATGTAGTTCTCTTTCCAGAGGACAAAAACGACCACCACCACCACATGTACTTCTTAAATTATAAACAAGATTTTTAACAATTATTTTCATCATGCTGTATGTTTCTTAGCTTTTAGATTTTTACCAACAATGGAACACATGATCCAAGAACAACACACACTGCCAAGCCTAGAATTTCTTTGATACAGCTTACTTAATGATTTCCTTTCTTATAATCCTCAATTCTATTGTCTACATGATCTCTCCTTCTTATCATTTGTATAACCACTTTTTCTCACAAGTTTTAGGAAAGAGCAATAAGCGTAATTGAATATTCAAAGAAATGTTCATAAATTTAACTGTTAATTTTATGAAATTACATCCTTTGGACTTAAACACTTAGATATCATTTTGTTAACAAATATAACAAATCTAAATTATAATACAAAAGGTATTTTGGAGTTGCCAATAAATAGTGAGCCACTGTGAAGTTTGTGTATGTGTTCTCTGTAAACTTTGTCAACAACAATCACCAAAATTTAGGATAACTGAAGTTGAGTATGCATTTAAATTAGATATAAAATGGACAATTTAAAAACACACATTTATACAATTATATCTCTCAGTTGGTTATACAAAAACTACCTTTTATTTTTTATTGAGATGTCTAGTCTGATTTTCCACAGGTTTTGGCAAGAGTTCAGTCACCAGAGTTAGCTAAACCCTTGTGTCATTTTCAGTCTTTTTGTTGTCCTTTTCCTGTATGTCCCAGTACAACACCCTTGATCGCACTTGCTGAATGGGTGGGTCTCTTACCTTGTTATTTTGTGCTTTGCTGTGGCTATGGACTCCCATTGCAAGTATCTCAGTTTCATGCTGTTAGCATCAGGACTTGGCAAGCTTTAGGGTTTCTTTACTGTGTACTGACACTGATCATTTTCTTTTTTCTTAGCCTCTGTCCTGCCTTGTGTACTGAGTCTTTTCTCCTTATTTCTTTTATCGTTCTACCCCTTTTTTCCCTCCCTTCTTTTTTCATTTTGATTTTCTTTCATTCTTCCCTATCCATCCCATTTTAATATATATGATGCATGACCCTGCGTTTTTTTTTTTTTTTTTTTTTTTGGCGGAGGGGGAAGGGTGGCTTTTTTTTTTTTTGATGTATTTTAAATTATGCTTTTGCTCTGGTCATTTTGGGAAAACATTTGTTTATAACAAGGAAACCTTGTCACTTTGATGAGACGTGAAGATGTTTCCTGATATAACCATTAAAATAATATCACCCTCTGGAAATAAACTTTCCCTCTCTAGTACTTCCAATTCTCTAGTATAGCAAACATTATAATATAGTAAAAAGGCAGCAACATTAAAATAGTAGTGTTTAAGCTCCAAATGATTAGTAACAACTTAGAGGGAAACACATATGCTGCTGAGTGATTTCTAATCTTTTATTCTCCACCATATGTAAGTTACATTAAGAGAGCTGTAATTTTTTTTTTACAGAAGCATTTAAGTGAAAATATTTTAGTATTGATTTTACATTGAGATGTAAATCTTACATTTGAACTTGTACCAGGATTAATTTTATCCAAAGTATTTATCAATATTTATCTGAACATACCCTAGAATTTTGCTGATTATGTTATCACATTACGTGTCATAGGATTATAAGTGTAATATCTCTTTTGCCCAACTTTAGCCACTCATCTTTACTATATAATACATTTTATTTTATTTAATCTCTTTTTCCTAAAATAGGTTATTGTAATTCAGTTTGACTAAGGAATTAGTATAAAATATTAATCTTTAGCAAGATGTCAACTTCTATTCTTTCAACCACCACTTAAAACAGCATAGTGATTACATGTCATTTTGTTTTACAATCTTTGCATGCTACTCCCTCAAACCTTTTTCTGGTATCAGCAACACATTTTGGCTGGTAGAAACTGCCTAATAACATTTGCATGAAAATGTGTTCAGTCAAGGTACCCTTTTCTCCTCTGGCCAAATATCAGCATTCAATCTAATACAAAACACTTGAATTCTCTCTGGCAGAAAATGGAATCCTAAGGGATACGACAAAAAAATAAAAGCTATTTTCTCCCTGATTAATCTGTTCATTAGCTTCTAATTTCTAGATCCCTGTAGCTACAAAATGTCTGCCCTTCAGAGACTTAGGCCAGCTTTGCCTATAAGCCTATGAGTTAGCATATGTCTTCACAATATCTTGGAGTGGCTGGAGGAAGAGTGATACATTAGCCAGACCTGGAGTCTGTTATTTGCAACCAAGATACCTAAATAATATAATTAAAAAGTATAATATTGACCAAAATATAGATTTCTAGGACAAATTTGTACATTCAGTGAAAGGAAAAACACAGTTAAAATCTGTATAGTTTCAATGAAAGATTCATCCTCTTTGGTTTGATTTGGAGTGCCTTTATACTTAAGATTTCTCTACTCAATCTTCCATTTCTACTACCAAGTGCAATAAAATAGGTTAAGAATCTTTATTGGACTGGGAAGGAAGTGCCCACTCCTTGATCATCCCTTTATGTAAACAAAGACAAAACTGGGCCTTGACACAAAGAAAAGAAGGAATGAAGAAAGCTGTTTTATATTTATTTCTTAGTTAAATCATGAAACTCAAAACTAAAAAAAAAACATCTCTTGGACACACATTTGCTTAATACAAAATCAGAAAATGTGCAGAACTCCAAACAAATGCTAGTAATCACTGAAATCGTCTTTTGAATTAAAACTATGTTTAGTCTTCATAAGCCTAACAGAGTTCACACTAAATTTCAAAGGTGATTCATAATTACACATACGTAATCTTGCAAATCAATAGAGAAAGCCAGGCAATCCCATAGATACATGAGAAAATGAATTGGATAGGCCTTTTATAAAATATAATATCCAAATGAGCAATGAACACATCAAATGTGATTATTTTATTAGTCATAAAAATACAAATTAAAACTATAATATCCTACAATACTCTTGGAAATCTAATGTACAACCAGGTTACTATAGTGAATAATACTGTAATGTATACTTGAAATTTGCAGGAATAGGTATTAAATGTTTTCATCTTCCCCCCAAAATTGATACCAATATAAGATGGTGGATATTTTAATTAACCTGATTGTGGTAATCATTTAGCAATGCATACAAATATCAAAACATCATGTTGCACACCTTAAATAGATATAATTTTTTTTTTTTTTGAGACAGAGTCTTGCTCTGTTGCCAGGCTGGAGTGCAGTGGTGTGATCTCGGCTCATTGCAACCTCCTCCTCCTAGGTTCAAGTCATTCTTCTGCCTCAGCCTCCTGAGTAGCTGGGACTACAGACACGCAATACCATGCTCAGCTAATTTTTTGTATTTTTAGGAGAGACGGTGTTTTACCATGTTGGCCAATATAAGATAAAATTTTTATTTGGAATTACACCTCAATAAAGTTGAGGGAGAGAAACCTATAATATTCTACTATTACACAGCTGTTAAATTGCTAAAATGAAAATGAGGAAAATAAGTATTGGCAAGGATATGGAGCAACTTAAATTCTCATATGTGGCTGATAGAAATGTAAAACTGATAGGCAGAATATGTTAAAATGAGTGTATAAATATACTATAACTCAATAATTTTACTCCCAGTTATGTTCTCATGTAAATATGTACATATATTCACAAAATTTTATATACAGGGATATTCAAAGTGATACTACTTACACTTGCCCAAAAGGAAACCAACACAAATGTAATCAAAAATACATTGATACACAAATTGTATTATATTTATACAACAAAGTAATACTTTACAACAATGAAAATGGATAAACTACAATTACATGCAACCATATGGATGACTCTCACCTGCATAGTGTTAAATGAGATAAGTCAATTCAAAAAGTATATATATATATATTGGATGATATCATTTGCATAATGATCAAAAACTAATTATGGGGCTACAAATCAGAATACTGTAAAGGCTTGAGGAAAGCAGTATCAAAAAGAGGGAAGGAGAGAGTGTGCATGCAGTTTCTGGAGAAGTTCTGTTTCTTGTTCCTCTTGCCAGTTACACCACTAAATTCATTTAGTGAAAAACTTATCAAATAACCTACTTTTTATTGGTGTACTTTTCTAGGCACATGATGTACTCGGATAAAATATTTACTATAAAAATAAGTGGCTGGAATAAAAATCAATGTTAGAGATCTTGAATATTTCCTGTGAAGAGACAAAGCTTACATGACACTAATGAGCAAAAATTTGTTTACTTGTGATGTTGTACCAATTATTAAAAACACTTCACATATCTCATCTACTGTCTGTCTTTCCTTGATAACCCTCAATGCAGTGAAATAAAATCTTAGTAATCAATTACTGTTGGCTGATGCAAAATGGACAGACTTAGTTCTACTAAGAGTAATGAAGTGAAACAGTATATGAAAAAACGATAGAACATTAGGTACTAACAAACTACTTTGAATATTTTTTGGTTTAAAAATGTTCAGAAATATGCATGAGGATAGAACTTTAAACATACTCATGACCACATCCTCCCACAATGGGTCTAGCTTGTATAGTCAATACATTTGCTGTGAAACTTTGGAAAAACAGTATTTTAAACAATATTCTAAGAATAAATGATAAAAAGGAATGAAATTTCACAAAATGTAATTTTTTAATTAGAAAAAAAAAGTACACCCTGACGATTTAGTGAGAAATAATTATCTATTTTTCTTTTCAGTTATGTTAAACTTTTAGCATAAGAATAGCTAAGGACAATAGGTTTTTAAAATTTAGTAGGCTATTTTTGTTTGTTTTTCAAAGTGAAAAGAAACCAGAATATAACAATATTAGCTTACAGAATCCTAGTGGTACAAAACTTAAACAGTAGCAGTGTTTGAAGGATGAGAATGCAACAGAAACATGTTTACAAAGAAATCAACCTCTCAACTCTGTTTTATTTAAAAGTATCATTACATTTATTTACTTCAACATTTAATAACACTCAGCTCCTTCCCCTCCTCTAGGCTTTCAAATCTATCATTAAATATTACTAGCTTATTATCATTGACATGAGCATCTTGAAAGTGAGGACCAGGGATTTTAGACTTTGTATACTCAGACTGACACATAGTTGTTACTCATTTCATTAATTTACAGTGGAACTCTTGAATGCTCAAAAATTCAGTAGATGAAATAATATATTCCCTAATTTGTATAAGCTGTTGAATGATTGTTTTAAAGAATTAGGTGTAATTCTTTTAAAGGTGCAAACAGTTTGTGCTTACAAAATCTAAGAATGTTGAAGAGAAAGCTAATGATTTTAGAGTCTGACATCAAAGTGTTTTCAATCATGTCAGATATTTGTGTGTGTGCATGTGCATGTGTGTGTTTATGTCTTAAACATAATCATCCAGAATCCTGTCTCAATACACTTTTCTTTGAGTTAATGCCTTATACTTGGCATTATGGATAAAAGTAGAAGCCTTTATCAAATAACCTTTTATACAGGAAGAAGTCAGCAGGTGAATAGTATTTTTTCTTTTTCACAATGCTTTCTGCAAGTCTTGTTTACATACTCATGTACAGATGAGAATATTACATATTTGAGCATCCTTCCACTATCATAAGAAACACCCTTCACTCTCTTTACATTAGTAATAGTGTATATTGTGTTTATAAATAAACTAGCTACAGAGAATCACCCACATTTTCAAGGAACATTAATATAAAATTATATGAAAGACTGTATAACCATATCTAATACTTAAAAAATTTTTGACAACAAAAATTATTTTATTAATGCTTATTTTTTATTTTTATTTTTATGTTAGGTTCAGGGGGTACGTATATAGAATTGTTACATGGGTAAATTGTGTGTCACTGAGGTTTGGTGCACAAATGATCTCATCACCCAGGTAGTGAGCATAGTATCCTATAGGTAGTTTTTCAACACCTATAGGATACTATACTAACATCCTCCTCCTGCTCTCTCACCTCAGGAAGTCCTCATTGTCAATAAATATTGTTTCTATCTTTGTGTCCCTGTGTGCTTAAGGTTTAGTTCCTGCTTATAACCAAGAACATAATGGTATTTGTTTTGCTGTCCCTTCATTAATTTGCTTGGGATGATGGTCTCCAACTGCATTCATGTTGCTGCAAAGAACATGATTTTGTTCTTTTTATGGCTGCATAGTATTATTTGGAGTAATGCTTATTTTTAATTTTTCCTTCTAGCAATTGGCAACATTAATTGGCAACATTAATACATGATCTGGTCAAGCACAATCAGACTTGGTGTTTGCATGATTCAAGGTGGAAGAGGATATTAGAATTATTTTTTAAAAATAAAAACTGGGAAGCCCAATTCCAACTAACCAGAGAATGTATTGAGCCTCTCAGTTAAGGAATAAAACTGCTATTAAGTACAATTGTACTTTCTGTCTCATATTTCAGTGCTAGAAACTGACCATGTTTTGGTGCTACACATTCGTCTTATTCTGACACATTTTTTTTTTGCACATGGAAAATAGAATCTTCTCCCTCGATGTCCCTGTGTAAATATCAAATACATTTTCTTATTATACGTGGGATACATATTTTTCTCTATGTCATGCACATGTCGCATGGGGTGAATGGGATGCAGGGTAATAAGATACACAGCTTCCAACTAAAGTGAAGAAGAGGAGAAGAGGTTTCACAAAATGTCTTGCCAGAAAATTACATGAGGAGTCTGGCTTGTGCTATATTTACAGCTATGATAACTCACTATACAGTGAATTACAACTAGTGATAAATAACAAAAACAATAACTATTTACTTAAACAGCATAAGACTTTTCACTACTCAAAGAATAACTCTCAGAACACTTTCATGTCAATATTAGCAGTGCAATTTTGAGAAGTAGACAAAGATATTATAATTCTTTAAATTTAATGGATAAGGAAAATTATAATCATAGAGTTTATGTAACATTGCTGCAGATACATAGTAAGCCAAGATGCTATATCTTTTGTTTGCCATAAAAATCATGAAAAAATACCGCTGGTTCAAAGATTATTCATTTATTATAAATAAAAACAATTTACTAACAAAAATTCCTCTTTTCCTATGAAATTGAAGTCTCATAGTATATTACATATTAAGTATGTAAAGTATAAGTAACTCATGACCATTAAATGCAGTTTTTCTTTTTTTTGTATTTTTTTTCTTTTTTATTATACTTTAAGTTCTAGGGTACATGTGCACAATGTGCAGGTTTGTTAGATATGTATACATTTCAATGCACATGTTTAATATTTATTGTCTTACCTCAGTTTTCCATGAAAAAATAGGTGGATATGAACTTCTTTAATAAGATTTTATTGACAAGTGCCATCATAAAACTACAAGGGTGAAGAAGGAAAGGTCCTCTAATCCTTACATGTGACTATCCCTCCCTCAGTGTCATCTTTCTGGTTGGTAATTCTGATTTTCCCCAAAAACATTACTGTTTTACCTCTAAGACTTCAGGCATGATCCTAATAAAATAAAATCTTCCAAGCCTAGTTTTCCAGCAATAAAAAGACAATACAGTAATTTTAGGAACAGAAGAGAAATAAAGAAGAAATTGGTAGCACCCATGTCTCTCTGGATCTCTTCCCTTAAAGAGTAGGATCATTAAACATGCTTTTCAGGAAGTGATACATTTAGATAAACCTATTTCCTTTCTGTGGCTTTTAGAAGAACCTATTGCCTGTCTGTGGCTTTAATCTATTCGTTAAAATCTGCAGAGATACATGTGAGGAACTATTTAATTTATCTGGTCCTCACATTCGGAATCTCTAAAGTAGAGAAAATAATAGTACTCATAGGGTTGCTGTGAGGATTATTATTATTAATTATTATTATTTTTGAGACAGCATGGATGAGCTTACTGTAACCTCAAACCCCTGTACTCAAGAGATCCTCCTGCCTCAGCCTCCCAAAGCTGGGACACAGGTCTGTGCCACTATGCCCGATTAGTTCACTCTTTATCTTTTATAGAGGCATAGACTTGTTTTGTTGCCTGGGGTTCGTTTCAAACTCTGGGATCCAACGATCCTCCCACTTCAGCCTCTCAAAGTGCTGGGATTACAAGCATGAGCCACTGTGTCTGGCCTTGCTGTAAGAATTATAATTAACATATGAAAAGCATTTAGAACAATTTCTGGTCCACAAAGTAAAAGCAATAGTGACATGTACCTACACTCACCTCCTCTTGTGTGCTTATTACCTTGTGCAATTATTATCACAATTTGGGCATTTTCCTTCAACTCTACACCTGCATGCTTTATTCCCTTCACTATAGTGATCTAAAGCAAACCCCAAATGTCAGCTTTTTATCCATAAATGATTCGTATAAACATTGTAAATGTCTGTCTCTAGTGGATCATATCTGTCTAACATTATCAAAACTAACAATATTAATAACAAGACCTTAATCACATGTAATATCACATCCACATTCCAACTTTCAGCAATTTTTCAAGACATGCTTTTTTCTTCTACAACAAGATCTAAACAAGTTGCAAATGTTTGATTGACATAATTTTTTAAGTCTCCTTTAAAATAACAGTAGATTTAAAATTTGGCATCATACCATTAAAAATTGGCTGAATAGTGCTCAATATTTCAGAAAAATTCTTTAAAAATCCACAAAAATAAGATTTCTGAATGTGCCTTGTGCATCAGTGTAATTTTCCTTAGCAACAATGCTGAAATTGCAGAAAGCACTGCAACTGTATAGTAGCAATAGTCTGGAACTATTCCACGCTTAGCTGTGACCACATATGCTGCTGTTAGGCTGGTTTACATTCAGTGAAAGTGCTATAAGCGCTTTTGAAATCTAACTACAGACTCACTTTATTAAAAATACTATTTTTAGAACTAGAATAAATAAGAATAGAAATATAATGTTTGATTAAACTAAATTAAATAGTTTAAGCATGAAGATAGAAGATCCATGTTTAATGCACTTATTACTTTTTGAAACCTACTTTGTTTTTAAATATGGCTTTTTCCTTGCATTCACTGTAGTGAGCTACAGCCTAGATATTTTATTTTATCACACGAGTTCCTTGAACTGATGTTACTCTATAAATAGTTTATGAAAGAATTTCTTTCATAAATATATGTTTAAGTTTATGAAATGTTCATGTTAATGCAAGCTATTTCCTCCTAGACAGTTTTGCAACTGGTTTCTAAGCTAAATATATTGTTTTATTATTTTCAATATTATAGAAATAAAGTTATAACACCTACTTCCAGGTTCTTTGATGATTTCTCCATTACATAAAATAAAACAGAATGTCTAAATACCCAAAGAACAAATAAATTCCCTAGATATTTTACCAATTAATACTTGAATTTCAAAAAAAGGATAAAAAGTCTCCAAAATATGTATTTAAAATCAGCATGAGATTGCCAATTTATACTCCATAGTAATGTGTTTATCATCTAAAAACAATGACAGTGAAATAGAAATTTGGTACAGCTATCCTGATATTCATTCTATTTAAGCAAAAATATGTGGTGGCGTGAATTATCAAATAATTGCTTCAAATTTTCACGTTAATTTGTGTGTGTGTAAGCAGAACCAAAGATGAATCTTATCAGCAAAGATGAAATAACCTTATTTTTATGGCATTGGATTCTTTCCAGATGGAGGAATATTTAAGTAGAGTACTTAAAATTCATATTTTTATTCTTTCATTTGCTGATATCTGAATCTGAAGCTTAAGTTTTTCCAAGTGCAGATGTTCTTATTGCTGAATTCATCTGTGCCAATAAGGTAAAAGACATGTATACAAATACAGATCTTAATCTTTGATTCATCCTGTTCACTAGTACTATCCATATACTTAAAGGTTTGCTTTATGTTGGTAATTCAAGCACCCAATTTGTGTATTATAATGTTTTACCCTCATTACTTGATTTTAACTATGTCATATCTTTTATGAAGATAATATAATATGGTAATGGTCATATTTTTCTTATAAAACTTGAAAAATCCTACCACTACACTATTTCAAACAACATAAACCCATAAGACCAGTAAAAATATATTTTTGCTTTCATTCAAGTAATCCCCTTACAGGTGTTTTTTATGTTGCCTGAACTCACACATGGACCTGCCCTGTCTTGACCTCTGCAGTCTACTCAGCACCACCCACTCTTTGTGCTGAATCCCTGACTGGTACAGTTTCTTCTTCCACAACAGGAGTACCTATTTCTTTTCTGCTCTCTCTCTCTGGTCTTGAAAGTCCCTTTGTAATCTCACAGATCAAATACCTTTCACTGTTACAGTCCAGCCACATCAGGCTCTATAGTTCACCACTGGCTTGACGAAAGTTCACAATGCTACCTGATTCAAGCAGTCTTTATATGTGTAGGTTTTGGTAAGTTCAGTGATTATATTACTAGATATTTGAATAAGAATTTGTTGCCACATTTAATGCTTTAATACTAAAAGTCCTCTCTCTAAAACAAGTTATTTGACAAGTAAACTAATTTGTAGCTTAAGTATGACAAATATAATAATATATGGATGATTTTACAAGTTCAATTGATTTTATTATTTTATAGGCAAATCATATGTGTATCTTAAAATATTTTAATATATTTTTAAATACTTCCATAAAATAGGTTGAATGGTAATTCTTTTTCTTTATGTAAATAAAATTTGTGGAATGCAGATTTAATAAAAAGAAACCTTTACCATTACACTCAGTAATAGAAATGATTGATTTATTATGCATCACTTAAGTTATAGTAGTCTTTCAGTGAGCTGAATTTTATATCACATTGCCTAAACAATTCTGAAGTTCTCTAAAGATGCCAACTTGATGTAGGATTAAATAAGATAACACTAAGGAATATGATTTTTATGAAGATCACAGTGATTCACTAATTTATAAGAAAAATTTATATTCATTTTATAAATAAATTTCTTAATTCTAGAAAAAAATCCTACATCAAAAAATTGAGAAAATTTGAATTTATCATAATGATGATTAGGAAGAATGTAGGAAGAAAATTTCCTAGAAATGTGATCTAAATATTACTTTTAAAAAACTATATGACTAAACAAACTACATGCTCATGTATCAAGCACTCAGAATTGAAGAACATAATAATGACAATGATTATGTTCTTAAATGTTTATTCAAGACATAAAAGGCAGATGAAAATTGAAGTCCCCAGTGTTTTCTTCTCTTTCTTCCACCCCAGAGGCAACTACTGTCATGAAATTAGTGTCTTTGGTTTTATACCTTAATACTAACTTATGTTCCATTCAAACATTAGTTATGAAATTGTAAGTTCCATAACTGTTTTCTGTATGTGAGACATCAAGCAAGCTGTATTTATTCAACAGTATGATTTCAGGTTTAAGAATGACATTTCAGTTACCTGTCTTGTGCTGTAATGATAAACCTGTGATGAATAACTATGGATGTGTCTTTATGTGCTCATGTGCAAGAATATTTTAATGAATTTCATTTTTAATTAACTTATAGTACATGAGTTATTCATGTTTTTGTCATCAATTATCACTATTATTTGACTACTCAGGACATTCTCAAATTCAGAGGCATAATTTTATCTGTCCTCCCAGGTTTTTGATGAAACATGATAGCAATAACATTTGGAAAGATGTTTAATGATAAAAATGGTGTCTGGGAGATAAAGAACTACTAAAAAAGCCATGAAACCAGTTATGCAGATCAAAATGAACTGTTAAAAAGATATTTTATTCTCTGAAAAGAATCCACTAAATAGCTATGATATTTATTGTGGGCAAAGTAATTAATAGCGCTCAAATGTGAGGTGCAGTTTATATCCCTGGGAAACCAGTATAAGATCTAAAGATTATCATAATTTTCTAAATTATAATCTTAGTGCTACCTATCCAAAATGCAATAATCATGGTGAAAATAAAATGTTTCAATATCCTCTATCAGTATGTTATAAGGAATATGGCTTCATAAGCCTGGAAGATAATGTTTGCCTGGTTCTATAGAGCAAAACAACAAGAAAAAAGAAAGACCTACCATGGACATGCATATTTGGCAACTCGTGCCTAATCCAGTCATCACACTGGACAATCACTTAACCTCTAGAGCCTCAATTTATCACTTTTTTTTTTTTTTTTTTTTTTTTTTTTTGAGACGGAGTCTTACTCTGTCGCCCAGGCTGGAGTGCAGTGGCCGGATCTCAGCTCACTGCAAGCTCCGCCTCTGGGTTTACGCCATTCTCCTGCCTCAGCCTCCCAAGTAGCTGGGACTACAGGCGCCCGCCACCTCGCCCGGCTAGTTTTTTGTATTTTTTTAGTAGAGACGGGGTTTCACCGTGTTAGCCAGGATAGTCTCGATTTCCTGACCTCGTGATCCGCCCCTCTCGGCTTCCCAAAGTGCTGGGATTACAGGCTTGAGCCACCGCGCCCGGCCCAATTTCTCACTTTTAAAATTGTTATAACAGTGTCTACCTTGCCATTTTCACTGGATTGTATTGAATTATCAAGCAAAATAATAGATATGAATAGGCTTTTAAAACTGACAATATTATGTAAATATATGCAGTGTTTATGCAATATTTCCTCATGCATTCATAGAATAATGACACCAATGAACATATGGCTTTGGTGACAGGTAATACTGTCTTTGAGACTCTTAACACTAAATGTAGCACTGCTTACTGCTGTGAAAACCATGTGTAAACACACACACAAACACAGGCGCACACACACATACTCATGTATTGTAATTAATTACCTTCAAGTAGTATATAGTTTTCTAAATGATACTTTGAAACGAATACTAGCAGAAAAGCATCCTTGATAATGTTAAGTCTACATGGCAGTTCAGTTGATTGTAACACTGTCCTGGCATTGAATCTGTGTTAATCAACAGCCTGAGTAAATGAACCAAAAAAGTGTCTTATGATTGCTGTTAACCTCAGCAAAGACACAGGCAACAACAGCAGTAGTAACAGCTTCGTGGATGCCAAGGGAATTGGTGCACTGCCATTTCTTGCATAAGCTGACAGCTGCTAAGTCATTTCTGATGTAATTGCTCTTTGTTTTATTCCTTAATTTTGTACATTTGATTTTGACTGTGAAATATCAAAGTTAGCATAGAGATTATGCAAGACTGCATTGTTAGAAAAAACAATTGCTCAAATCAATCATTGCTCATTTTCAATAGCATTTTATAAGAAATGGTTACATATATGTACACAAACATATATATTACATATATATGTACATATATGGTTATATATATGCACACAAACTGTGTGTGTATATATACACAACCTATACACACACACTGTCTCACACGCACACACTCACACACTCATTCCCAGATTTAACCACATTTTAATTCAGAGGTGGCTCAAACTGGGGATCTGTCCGATCTGAAGAAGAAGGTAATGCACAGTAATTTCTATGTTGTTTAATTGTCCTAAGGACTTCTAGCAACTGACTAAACACTAAGTTTACAGCTTTAGAATTTCCTTTAACTATTTGATTTCCCTATGTTATTATAAATATATATTCTTATGCAAACTAATCCAAAATGCCATGCTGTTAAACCTTATAAATCTAAAATTCTTATAATAGTTTATGTTATAGAATTTACATAATACAATATATAGAGATAATATATATTCTATATAGCCTATATATATTTTATGTATATTATATTCTATATCTATATATTCTATACTTGAATAGACTATATGGAATATATATAATTTATATATTTATTTTATAATATATAATATACAAAATAGAATTATTTACAAAATTCATATATAGACATGCACATAAAGAATACTGAATAAATATGAGAAAAAATATAAATATTGTGAAAGTTGAAATGCTATTAGGCTTCTAAGGTCTTTGACAGGTATGAAATATATCTCTGATACAGGTCACAGGAGAGGTCAGAAAAAATTATTGGAGGTTATAACCAACCAATCTTAAAGACACATGTATTTTTTAAACACAGTAACTATATGGCATAATGAAAACTAATAATCATTTTTATGTGAAAAACAACAGACCAGAATAATCCCCTTCTGATGGATAGACAGATATCTGTTTTTAGAAATACGTATATATATTTATACATACATAGATATATACACATCTGTTCATATATATAGGCCATATTCAAAATTCTAAATATTTCTCAAAATATTCAAAACTTCTCTTTGCATGTCTCAATGTGTTTGTGTTTATACACACATACACGTATGTAAGGATCTAAGATCACGAGTGCTGAATCATATAGTAACCTATGTTTAGCTTTGTACAAATTGCCAAATCATCTTCCAAAGTGGCTTCACTATTTTGCATTCTCACTAGCCATGCTTAAAATTTCCTGTTGCTTTACATTCCTACCAGTAACTGAGCAATACCTGCAACTAAAATCTTAAATCTTAAATTCTCCCTTACCTTGAATTCCCAGTTCTACTCTGGAATGAAACATTGTTATTTTTATGGCCTTGGGGTCTGAGGTACAAGGAAGATATGAAAATTCTTTGAAGTTATTACTTAGTCATTGGTGAGGATTTGGAGAAACAGAAACTTTTATTCGTGGTTGGTGAAAAATACAAGATGGTAAAAACCACTTTGTAAGACAATTTGGCAGTTTCTACAAAGCTAAACATAGTCTTAACATAAAACATAGCACTTGTAACCTTAGATTCTACCAAATTAATTTGAAAAACATGTCAACACAAAAACCTGCACATGGATATGTATAGAAGATTAAGTCATAATCAAAAACTTGGAGAGAAACAAAATATCTTTCAATAGATTAAAGGATAAATAAACTATGGTGCATTCATACACTGGACAACTACTTAGCAGTAAAAGGAGGTTATGTTATCAAATTAGGTAACAATCTGGAAGAATCATGTATACATATTGCTAAATGAAAGAGGCCAAGGTATGAGCAGTGACTCATGCCTATAATCCCAGCACTTTGGGAAGTAGAGGCAGATGGACCCAGGAGTTCAAGACAACTCTGGGCAACATAGCAAGACCTCATCTCTCCAAAAATATTACAAAAGTTAGCCAGGTGTGGTGATGCAGGCCTTTATCATCCCAGAGGAGAGGATAGCTTGAGCCGAGAAGGTAAAGGCTGCAGTGAATGGTGACTGCACAGCTACACTCCACTCCAGCCTGGGTGACAGAGGGAAATGCTGTCTCAAAAACATAATAATAATTTTAAAAAAGGAAATAAAGAAGCCAAATTGGAAAACCTAATACCATATGATTACACTTAAAGAATATTCTGGGAAAGCCAGAAGTTTAGAATTCATAAAAGGATCAATGATTTCCAGAGGTTTGTAGGGGGTGGTAATATATGGAATAGGTGAAGTCCCTAGGATTTTGGGGGTGGGGCAGGGTGTTGAATTTATTCTGTATGCTACTATAATGGTGGATACGTAACACTATGAAATTGTTAAAACCCATAGAACTTTATAGCACAGAGTGAACATTAGAGTCTGCAGTCTCAAAAAATAGATATTTAGAGGTGAAGGAATTCCATGACAGAATGCAGACTATGAAAACTAATTGCCTTAAAATGTGTATCAAATAACATCATGAAATGTTCTTAGCGTGGGGTGTAGGGGTTGAAAATTCTGGCCCAAGTAACTTTGGAAGGGATTGAAGTTTGTAAGACCTAAGACAAAAGAAATTATATGTAAGCCCTATATTTGGTGGACTTTCCTCCCCTCCACCATGGGAATGCAGACTAATAATTCAGAAAACATTATATAAATATGCACTAAATGAAACACATAAATGGGTGGCAGAGGTTAAAGCAGGATTTCTCACTCTCAGACTGGGATAAATCATGGAAAGAAAGCTACATAGTTTTATGTAGTAATGGATTACAGCTAAAGGCACCAGTATAACCTCATTTTTAATAATATGTGGACAAATGGACACATATAAAAATGTTTACAGATATGTATATATGTATGCAGGTTACCTTATGCACATATATTTTCCTCTTCTTTCAGCAGAGAAGGTTTAGCAAAAATGACATCACAGAAGCAATGAGCATAGCTAGCACCCACATCTTGGTTTCTAATACCATTCTTCTAAAAAAAGGGAATGAGAATGCTGAGAAATAGTTGATTCTACAACTGGGCAGAGAATATACAAGATGATGTTGGAGCATTCTATGATGTCAAAATGTAAGGGAATAAAGAAGAAAAAAAAGAAGAAGAAGATGGGGTTTGTTGAAGAAACACATGAACCAAATGAAAGAACCTCCAATGGTCAAACGTAGAACAATTCCAGATTTGCACAATCAAATAATAGGACCAAATTGCAACCCCAAATATAAAATGATTATCCATGTATCCATACTAATATATAAATAAGTGATCGAATAAACAAATAGGGCAATTGGACAACTTTTTTTTGTTCAGGAGAATTCTAAATAACTTATATAGATATTCTTCCATTTAAAAAGTGCCAAATAACTCTTCACTTCTGAAGTATGCACTGAAAAAAGTGACTTTTTGTCACAGAACATAGTTAGTAGAGGGGAAAAAAATCGAACTGTATTTCTTTACATGCTGTATAGAACTATAAATTGATTTTATATTACCTACTATGATTAATAACAACAATTCAAATTGTTTTCTTTATTTGGATTATTTTTTGACTTTATTTTGATTATATTTTATTATCAACAGATTTAATAGTTATTTTCTAACAGAAAATAACCATAATCAAGATATGATGTATTTTCAAAAGCAGAGAGGTTTAAAGTTAATTTTATTATGAAGCCATCAGCAACATTTTGTTCCCTTGACATATCATCTCAACTCTTCAAAATTCTCAATACAATAAACATTTCAGGAGTTTTTGCCTCAAATTTAGACTATTTTTCATTCAGAATCTGAGCCCATATATCTGTCATATTTTCACACCACAGACACAAAAGAAAGGAATACAGCATGCATTTGAAACTATCTTTTCAATAATATAATACTGGAGGGAATGATGGCCAGAGTGATTCAATAATATTTGCAGATTCCTACAGACTGAACCCCTTTGAGACATTATATATGACTGCAATTAAGGGAACACTGTTTATAAACAAAGATACAAACACTATTGAAAGCTTCTAAAGGATTACTGATCATTGAAAACTAAATTTACGTATTCACATAGTGTGTGTGTCTGTCCTAGGAGGAGCATTGTTCCAGTGCTAGAAGTACTTAGTAGAATCCACTCATTCTACTCATCTACTCATGTACTTATTCTAGAATGAGTAGTATCTCATTCTGTGTGAAGTGGCATAATAGTAACTGGGATAAGGTAAACATGCATGATGTAACTGTTACACTAAACAGTAAAAAGTTACAAAGAATTACAGCTTAAAAGCTAATAGGAAGGATAAAATTGAATAAGATACAATGGAAGGAGATATTTAAAAAGAAATTATAGAAAGCAATTAGGAAAAGGAAGCACTTTTACAAAATCATATTTACGTAAATGTAAATGGACTGTATTCTCTAACAAAATTAAAACATTGTCATAATAAATTTGTAAAGATCAAATAACATTTTACTTATAAAAGATGAACTTTAAATATAAAAAAAAATAGAGCAAATGGTGGGCGTTCCAGATTGGCCAAACAGAAACAGCTCCAGTCTGCAGCTACCAGCATGATCGACACAGAAGACGGGTGATTTCTGTATTTCCAACTGAGGTACATGGTTCATCTCACTGGGAATGGTTGAACAGTGGGTGCAGACCATGGAAGGCAAGCTGAAACAGGTCAGGGCATCGCCTCACCTGGGAAGCACAGGGGTCAGGGGATTTCCCTTTCCCAGCCAAGGGAAGCTATGACAGACTACCTGGAAAAACAGGACACCCCTGCCCAAATACTGTGCTTTTACCAAGATTTAGCAACTGGCAACTTAGCAACTGCTGAGCCAGGCACAGGGTCAGCAGGTCTCCCGCCCGTAGATCCTTGCTCACTGCTAGTGCAGCAGTCTGAGATCAATCTGTGAGGCAGCAGCCTGGCTGGGGAAGGGGGGGTCCACCATTGCTGAGGCTTGAGTAGGTAAACAATGTGTCTGGGAAGCTAGAACTGGACGGAGCCCACTGCAGCTCAATAAGGCCTACTGCCTCTAGACTCCACCTCTGTGGGTAGGGCATAGCTGAGCAAAAGGCAGCAGACAACTTCTGTAGACTTAAATGTCCTTGTCTGACAGCTCTGAAGAAAGCAATGGTTCTCCAAGCACAATGTTTGAGCTCTGAGAATGGTCAGACTGCCTCATCAAGTGGGTCCCTGACCCTTGTATAGCCTAACTGGGAGATACCTTCCAGTAGAGGCCAACAGACACCTCATATAGGTGGCTGCCCCTCTGGGACAAAGCTTCCAGAGGAAGGATCAGGCAGCAGTATTTGCTATTCTGCAATATCTGCTGTTCTGCAGCCTCCTCTGGTGATATCCAGACAAACAGGGTCTGGAGTGGAACTCCAGTAAACTCCAACAGACCTGCAGCTGAGGGACCTGACTGTTAGAAGGAAAAAAAACAGAAAGAAATAGCAACAACATCAACAAAAAGGCCATCTACACCAAAACCCCATCTGTAGGTCACCAACATCAAAGATCAAAAGTAGATAAAACCACAAACATGGGAAGAAACCAGAGCAGAAAAGCTGAAAATTCTAAAAATCAGAGCACCTCTTCTCCTCCAAAGGATCGCAGCTCCTCATGAGAAATGGAACAATGATGGATGGAGAATGACTCAGATGAGTTGACAGAAGTAGGCTTCAGAAGGTCGGTAATAACAAACTTCTCTGAGCTAAAGGAGGGTGTTCAAACTCATCATGAGCAAGCTAAAAACCTTGAAAAAAAGATTAGACAAATGGCTAACTATAATAAACAGTGTAGAGAAGACCTTAAATGATCTGATAGAGCTGAAAACCATGACACAAGAACTTCATAACATATGCACAAGCTTCAATAGTTGATTCAAACAAGTGGAAGAAAGGGTATCAGTGATTGAAGATCAAATTAATGAAATAAAATGAGAAGACAAGGTCAGAGAAAAAAGAGTGAAAAGAAATGAACAAAGCCTCCAAGAAATATGAAACTATGTGAAAAGACTATGATTGATTGGTGTACCTGAAAGAGATGGGGTGAATGGAATCAAGTTGGAAAACACACTTCAGGATATTATCCAAGAGAACTTCCCCAACCTAGCAAGGCAGGCCAACATTAAAATTCAGGAAATACAAAGACTACCACAAAGAAACTCCTTGAGAAGAGAAACCCCAAGACACATAATCATCAGATTCACCAAGGTTGAAATCTTGGGGAAAAGTGTTAAGGGCAGATAGAGAGAAAGGTCGAGTTACCCAAAAAGGGAAGCCCATCAGACTAATAGCAGATCTCTAGGCAAAAACTCCACAAGCCAGAAGAGAGTAGTGGCCAATATTCAACATTCTTAAAGAAAAGAATTTTCAACCCAGAATTTCATATCCAGCCAAACTAAGCTTCATAAGTGAAGGAGAACTAAAATCCTTTACAGACAAGCAAATGCTGAGAGATTTTGTCACCATCAAGCCTGCCTTACAAGACCTCCTGTAGGAAGCACCAAACATGGAAAGAAACAACCAGTACCAGCCACTGCAAAAACATGCCATATTGTAAACACTATCAATGTGATGAAGAAACTGCACCAACTAATTGGCAAAATAACTAGCTAATATCATAATGAAAAGATCAAATTCACATATAACAATATCAACCTTAAATGTAAATGGGCTAAATGTCCCAATTAAAAGACACAGACTGGCAAATTGGATAAAGAGTCAAGACTCATCAGTGTGCTGTATTCCGAAGACCCGTCTCATGTGTAAAGATGTATATAGGCTAAAAATAAAGAGATGAAGGAAAAACTACCAAGCAAATGGAAAGCAAAAAAAAAAAAAAAAAAAAAACAGGGACTGCAATCCTAGTCTCTGATAAAACAGACTTTAAACCAACAAAGATCAAAAGAGACAAAGAAGGCCATTACATGATGGCAAAGGGATCAATTCAGCAAGAAGAGTTAACTATCCTAAATATATATGCACACAATACGGGAGCACTCAGATTCATAAAGCAAGTCCTTAGAGTCCTACAAAGAGACTTAGACTCCCCTACAATAATAATGTGAAATTTTAACACCCCACTGTCAATATTAGACAGATCAATAAGACAGCAGATTAACAATGATATCCAGGACCTGAACTCAGCTCTGCAACAAGCAGACGTAATAGACATCTACAGAACTCTCCACCCCAAATCAACAGAATATACATTCTTCTCAGCACCACATCACACTTATTTTAAAACTCACCACATAGTTGGAAGTAAAGCACTCTTCAGCAAGTGTAAAAGAACAGAAATCACAACAAACTGTCTCTTGGACCAAAGTGCAATCAAATTAGAACTCAGGAATAAGAAACTCACTCAAAACTTCACAACTACATGGAAACAGAACAACTTGCTTCTGAACGACTAATGAGTAAATAACAAAATGAAGGCAGAAATAAAGATGTTGTTTGAAACCAATGAGAACAAAGACACGATGTACCATAATCTCTGGGACACATTTAAAGCAGTGTGTAGAGGGAAGTTTATAGCACTAAATGCCCACAAGAGAAAGCAGGAAAGATCTAAAATCAACACCCTAACATCACAATTAAAAGAACTAGAGAAGCAAGGGCAAACAAATTCAAAAGCTAGCAGAAGGCAAGAAATAACTAAGATCAGAGCATAACTAAAGGAGATAGAGACACAAAAAACCCTTCAAAAAATCAATGAATCCAGGAACTGGTTTTTTGAAAAGATCAACAAAATTGATAGACAGCTAGCAAGACTAATAAAGAAGAAAAGAGAGAAGAATCAAATAGATGCATTAAAAAAATGATAAAGGGGACATTACCACTCATCCCACAGAAATACCCACAGAAATACAAACTACTATCAGAGAATACTATAAACACCTCTATGAAAATAAACTAGAAAATCTAGAAGAAATGGATAAATTCCTGGACACATACACCCTCCCAAGATCAAACCAGGAAGAATTTGAATCTCTAAGTAGACCAATAACAGCCTCTGAAATTGAGGCAGTAATTAATAGCCTACCAACCAAAAAAAGTCCAGGAACAGACGTATTCACAGCTGAATTCTACAGAGGTACAAACAGGAGCTGGTACCATTCCTTCTGAAACTATTCCAATCAATAGAAAAAGAATGAATCCTCCTTAACTCATTTTAGAGGCCAGGACCATCCAGATACCAAAGCCTGGCAGAGACACAACAAAAAAGGAGAATTTTAGACCAATATCCCTGATGAACATTGATGTTAATATCCTCAATAAAGTACTGGCAAACCAAATCAAGCAGCACATCAAAATGCTTACACCACGATCAAGTCAGCATCATCCCTGGGATGCAAAGCTGGTTCAACATACGCAAATCACTAAATGCAATACACATAAACAGAACCAACGACAAAAGCCACATGATTATCTCAATAGATGCAGAAAAGGCCTTTGACAAAATTCAACAACGCTTCATGCTAAAAACTCTCAATAAATTAGGTATTGATGGAATGTATCTCAAAATGATAAGAGCTATTTATGGCAAACTCACAGCCAATATCATTCTAAATGGGCAAAAACTGGAAGCATTCCCTTTGGAAACTGGCACAAGACCAGGATGCCCTCTCTCACCACTCCTATTCAACATAGTATTGGAAGTTCTGGCCAGGGCAATCACACAAGAGGAAAAATAATAGTATATTCAAATACGAAGAGATTAAGTCAAATTGTCTCTGTTTTTAGACGACATGATTTTATATTTAGAAAACCCCATCATTTCAGCTCAAAAACTTCTCAAACTGATAAGCAAGTTCAGCAAAGTCTCAGGATACAAAATCAATGTGCAAAACTCACAAGCATTCCTATACACCAATAACAGACAAACAGAAAGCCAAATAATGAGTGAAATCCCATTCACATTTGCTACAAAGAGAATAAAATACCTAGGAATCCAACTTACAAGGAATGTGAAGGATTTCTTCAAGGAAGACTACAAACCACTGCCCAACAAAATAAAAGAGGACACAAACAAATTAAGAATATTCCATGCTCATGGATAGGAAGAATCAATATCATGAAAATGGCCATAATGCACAAAGTAATTTATAGATTCAATGCCATCCCCATCAAGCTACCAATTACTTTTTTTTCACAGAATTGGAAAAAACTACTTTAAAGTTCATATGGAACCATAAAAGAGCCCGCATTGCCAAGACAATCCTAAACAGAAAGAACAAAGCTGGTGGCATCATGCTACCTGACTTCAAACTATACTACAAGGCTACAGTAACCAAAACAGCATAGCACTGGTACCAACACAGAGATATAGACCAATAGAACAGAACAGAGGCCTCAGAAATAACACCACACTTCTACAAGTGTAGTGTGTGATCTTTGACAAACCTGACAAACACAAGAAATGGGGAAGGGATTCCCAATTTAATAAATGTTCTGGGGAAACCGGCTAGCCATATATGGAAAACTGAAACTGGATCCCTTCCTTACACCTTATACAAAAATTAATCCAAGATGGACTAAAGACTTAAATGTTAGACCTAAAACCATAAAAACCCTAGAAGAAAACCTAGGCAATAACATTCAGGACATAGGCATGGGCAAATACTTCATGACTAAAACACCAAAAGTAATGGCAACAAAAGTCAAAATAGACAAATGGGATCTAATTAAACTAAAGATCTTCTGCACAGCAGAAGAAATTACCATCAGAGTGAACAGGCAATCTACAGAATGGCCGAAAAATTTTGCAATCTACCCATCTGACAAAGTACTAATATCCAGAATCTACAAAGAGCTCAAACAAATTTAGAAGAAAAAAACAAACAACAAAAAAAGTGGGCAAAGGATATGAACAGACACTTCTCAAAAGAAGACGTCTATGAAGCCAGCAGACACATGAAAAAATGCTCATCATCACTGGTCATCAGAGAAATGCAAATCAAAACCACAATGAGATACCATCTCACGCCAGTTAGAATGGCAATCATTGAAAAGTCAGGAAAAAACAGATGCTGGAGAGGATGTGAAGAAATATGAACACTTTTACACTGTTGGTGGGAGTGTAAATTAGTTCAACCATTGTGGAAGACAGTGTGGTGATTCCAGAAGTATCTAGAACTAGAATCACCATTTGACCCAGCAATCCCATTACTGGGTATATACCCAAGGAATTATAAAGCATGCTACCAGAAAGACACATGCACGCGTATGTTTATTGCAGCACTATTCACAATAGCAAAGACTTGGAACCAACACAAATGCTCATGAATGATAGATTGGTTTAAGAAAATGTGGCACAAATACACCATGGAATACTATGCAGCTATAAAAAAGGATGAGTTTATGTCCTTTGCGGGGACATGGATGAAGCTGGAAACCATCATTCTCAGCAAACTATCACAAGGACAGAAAACCAAACACTGCATGTTCTTACTCATAGATAGAAACTGAACAATGAGATCACTTGAACACAGGGAGGGGAACATCACACATCGGGGCCTGTTGGGGGTTAGGGGGCTGGGGGAGAGATAACATTAGGAGAAATACCTAATGTAAATGATGAGTTGATGGGAGCAGCAAACCAACACATGTATACCTATGTATCAAACCTGTACATTGTGCACATGTACCCTAGAACTTAAAGTATAAAAAGAAAAAAAAATAGATCAAATATAAAATGATGGAAAATTAATATTATAGAAGCAATAATATGAAAATCAGAGTAACTATGTGTATATCATGGAGAAACAAATAGTATTAACAGAAATAGAGATTTTACAAAGAGAAACAATTCATGAAGAAGACATAAAAATCCTATACGTATACACAGGTATGAAATATATCCAAAAGTGGTTTAAAATTATATGAAACAAAATCTACCAGGACTAAAAAGGAAATATGTTCATCATTGCAGTTACAAATTTGAATGCTCATTTCTTAGACATTTTCAAAACAGACAATATTCAATATGACTATAGAAAATTTGAATACTATTATCAATCAAACTAACTTTTTTTATGTGTATAATACTGAATCCAACAACAGACAAATACATGTTTCTTTCAAGTGCACATAGAAAATGTGCCAACGTAACATACATGTTGGCCTGTAAGGCAAATTTCAGTTTATTTCAAATAATTGAAATAATGCAAATGTTCCCTCTTACAGCATAAATTAAATTATGAATTAATAAAACCATAAAAATATCTTTTAAAATGTCCAAATATTTGAATTAAATGGTACACACTTATAACCTATGTTTCAACCAAGAATATGAAGCGTTTCAGAATTTACCCCAGTTTCAATCTAACCCATTACTCTGCCTTAAGTTTATGGATGCTGGTATATATCTAAAACTTCTGAGTCAAAGATAAAATAGAGTCTTTATGTTTTTGTACTTTCCTGAGCACTAATTCCTCCAGAGTAATACAGTTATAGACCTATAAGCTCCCGAAACTCTAAAACTCCTACAGTTAAACACAGGATTGGATCTTTGTGGTCTTGGAGAGGACACCAGGTATTTTAATTGAAGAAAATAACATTTGGTAAGTTTTATGCTTCAACTGTAAAAACCTTCTCATGCGAAAAATCTTTAAAAACCAACATGAATATTGAATTCTGTATAATAATATACATTCATAAGTATTTAGGGACAATCATACTTACTACTGGAATTTACTTTGAAATGTGTCAAAACTAAGGTAGACTAAGTGGATTGATAGAGGAAGCACACAGTTACATATTAAAGGTCTGATCTAGGTGTGAATATTTGGATGGTATTTATAAAATTATTTAAATTTTGCTGTGTGTTTAAAATTTTTTATAATAAAATTCTGTGGAAAACAATGTTTAAAAAATTAAAAGACAACCTAATAAAATGGAGAAAAATATTGTAGTATATATGTTTAACAAAAGACTCATATCCAGAATATATAAGTGGCTCATATATTTAAACTGTAAAAGCTGATGTACCTGGTTAAAAAATAGGGGGAAAAACCCCTTAAACTGATACTTCATAAAGGAAAGTATTCAAATGGCCAATAAAAAAGTGAAGATATTTTTCAACATTATCAATCATTAAGTATATGGTATTTAAACCATAGTAAGATAACAATATGTACTTACCTAAAATTCTAAAATAAATACCAACAACCCCATGGGAACATTAAATGACTGGTTCTCACATGTAATCAAGTAATAGCCATTTGACTTTTAAGTATTTACCCAAGAGAAACAAGAGCATATGTACACAGAAACATTTAGATGAAAATGTTCATAGAAATGTCGTTAATAACAGAAACTGGAAAAAAAAAAATGCCTGTAGTTCTTGTAGGACCCAGGATTGTGTCATGTAAATAAGTTCTATGTACATATGTTTTTGTTTCTCTTGGGTACATAACTCTTATGTACATAGTACATAATAGTTCTATGTACTTATGTTTTTGTTTCTCTTGGGTAAATACTTAAAAGTCAAATAGCTATTTCTTGATTACATTTGAGACCAGTCACTTAATATTTGCTTGTGGTGTGCGTGTGTGTGTGTGTATGTGTGCATGTGTGTGCATGTGTATAAAATATTTTATATACACACGTGTGTGTGTGTATATATATATAATTTTAAAATGGCTCACATGATTACGGAGACTATTCTAAAATCTATAGAGTTAATGTCTTGGTTTTTCTCAATTTCTTTAATTATATCCAATGCAGTAACCAAAATATTCATTGCTTTCACAGTTTATAAGAAGTTATGAGATTTATGGGATCAGACTATCCTTGGCATTTTATGAAAAGATGAACTATATAATTATTTCAAATAACTTTTCTGAGTTTCAAACGGAACTTATCCCCTGTGTTTATCATTCTTCTTTGGGTTCACTATTTGAGATCTGTGTAGAAAGAATGAAGATAACATTTATGGCCATTAATTTTACCTGTGAACTTGCTTGGACCATGCAGTTCCCAGATATTTGACCAAACATTATTCTGAATATTTCTGTGACAGAGTGTTTTCAGATGATATTAATATTTATAACAAACAATAAACTAAATAAAGCTTATTGCCCTCCATGAGGTGGGTAGGCCTCATCTAATTGGCTGAAGTCCTGATTAAACAAAAGACTGACCCTGCCCCAAGTAAGAGAGAATTCTCCCTGAGAGCCTGAAAAGTGTAACAGAGCTCTTTCTGGTTCTATAGCAGCTTGCCACCCTTCAGAATCAAACTGAGACATGAACTATGTAGATTTTGTGCTTGTCAGCATCCATAATCCTGTGAGCCAATTTTTTTTATTACATATGTATAGAGAAAATATTTTACACACACACCCCAAGGGAATATTAAGTAGCTGGTTCTCATATGTAACCAAGAAATAGACATTTGACTTTTCAAGTATTTACCCAAGAGAAACAAAAACATATGTACATAGAACCATTTAGGTGAAAATGTTAATACAAATGTCATTCATAACAAAAAAATATATAACAAAAATAACTATATGCTTATCCTAATTTATTTGATCCTGAATATTTGCAAGTTTATACAAATCGGGTAATATATAGCATAATTATTAGTTGTTTGTGGTCATATTTTATTTTATTAAATTATATGCATTCTTAGGTTTTTATATCAATTTACATTTAAAATGATAGAACAGTGATTCAACCCTTCAATAAAGTTAGCGAGTATGTGGCAAGCTCTGAATTCAATAGCCCCAAAATTGAAGATGGAATTCATAAATTCATTTTCAAATTGTTTACAGCCTACTTGGGTGATAGTTGCATTTTAAAACTCTGTTATATCTCAGGTATAAAAATGTAAGTTTCTTTGTGGAATGTAATTTTGACAACTTATGTTCTTGGTAGTTACGTTTGGAAAAAGTGAAAGTGTACTTGTATTTTTTATACAAGAAAATCTTTCCCCAATAATTATAAAATCTTACCATAATCATTATAATCTTTGTTTTACCTAAAGTTGTAGAATTCTTGGGTCTAGCTATCCTTCATAACTGTATATTCTTTATATATTCATACAGTATCTACACAGTGACATTTGAGTTATTTTAACCTGAATGTTATTGTATATAATGTATTGCTCCTAAATTTTACTGAAATTATAAATACCAATTTCTTATACTTGAAAATTCATAAGGAATGATAAGAAAACATGATTCTTCAAAAGATAAGTCTCAGTATACTATTATTGGTACCTCAATACATTACAATAAGACTCTAAATGGTTCTAGGTTATATAATATTGTCTCACAAATAAATATTGTAAAAAAAGACATTTTCATATGTTCCAATATGTGCTCTCAATTAATTTGAAGACCAAAAACTTTTGAATTGATATCATAAACTCTTAATGGATAAAGAATTATATGTCCTAATATCCAAATGATAGGTACCAGGTGTTGTTTTTATTAACGGGCTAACTGCATGGGAAGAATAGCAGGTGGGTACTGAGATGTGCTCTGAATCAGAACTATCTTACATTTTTAATAGGAAATCCATTGTTACAGTCCAGAATACTTAAGGAAAATTACTTGGAATTTTTAAAATGTGAAAGTGTCTGTCAAATTTGAATTAGTACACATATTACTACTTTATTCACTAATTTGTTTGTAGTTAAATAGATGGTTAAATGCTTGTGAATTAAGTGTTAGATTATTTATTCTCCTCTTATTTCCTATTTATTTCTTTTTCATGAAGTTTGCACTTGTGAAATACACACTCCTCAGCAGTGTAATAGCTATTCCCCTAAGAGTTAAGTCTTGCAATTGTTCAACAATTTATATTGACCTTTCTCAAATCTCTCACTGTCTGTCAATATTGATTCGGAAGGATAGCTTTAACTCAGACATTTTAGCATTATTATAAATATTAGCATTTAGCATTTATTACTATAAATAGTCAGAATAAGCTTGTTTCTGTCTTAGCAAATGTAAACTTAATGTTCAAATTGACTCAATTCCAGTTTTCATCTTCATGATCATGAGGAAAAAAATACATGAAAACCTATTCTAGATTTTGGCTGAGTATTTTTTAAAAGTAATCATTTTTAACATCTTATCCATTCAAGTCAAGAAATGCTCATTTGAGTTTCTAAATTTCTAAATTTTTATTTGACTGTACAAAATGTACAGATAATCTGTGCCACTTACCTGTTTTATAGGTGATACTTTTCTTGCCACCGTATATCAAAGCACTTCCTAAAATGAGTAAACAGAATTAGGGGCATCCTTTCAATCTATCCATAATCTCTCTTCTATATGCTTCCTTTAAAAACTGAGATTCTTAAAATTAACCTTCTTTGTGAAAAAGCCTTATCTAAAATGAGTAATGCCAAACTATGTTTGCATTAGTCTGTACTCACACTGTTAGAAATAACTACTAAGGTTAAACCTGGGGCCTTGGATCTGACCCACAAAACCATTTAATCCTCATAGGCCTCCAATTCTGTGATGGGAAGGTCTCTGAAATGCCCTGGATGCATTTTCCTCGTTGTCTAGTGATTAATATTTGGCTCTTGTTTACTTATGCAAATTTCTGTAGCTTTGAGTTTCTCCCCAGAAAATGAATTTGTTTGTTTGTTTTTTCTACCACATAGTCAGGCTGCAAATTTCCCAAACTTTAATGCACTGCTTCCCTTTTAAGTTTATGTTACAGTTTCCTCATCGTTTATTTGTTTATGCAAATGTACATAGACTTTTAGAAGCAACCGGGCCACATCTTGAACTCTTCTCTGCTTATACATTTCTTCCACCAGAAAACCTAAGTCATCTCTCTGAAGCTCAAAGTTTCACAGATCTCTAGAGCAGGGACACAATACCACCAGTCTCTTTACTAAAGCACAGCAAGAGTGGCCTTTACTCCAGTTCCCAGTAAGTTCCCATCTTCATCTGAGACCATCTCAGCCTGGACTTCATTGTTCACAAAACTATCAGCATTTTGATCACAACTCTTCAACAAGTCTCTAGGACGTTCCAAACATTCCCACATATCCCTGTCTTTTGTTAATTCCTTGAAGCTGTTCCAATCTGCCCATTACCCAGTTCCAAAGTCATTTCCACATGTTCAGACATCTTTATAGCAATACCCCACTTCTCTCGTACCAAATTCGTATCAATCCATTCTCACACTGCTATAAAGAACTACATGAGACTGAGTAATTTATGAAGAAGTGTTTTAAGTGACTCTCAGTTCCACAGGCTGTATAGGAAATATTGTATGGGAGGCCTCAGGAAACTTACAGTAATGGCAGAAGGTGAAGGGGAAGCAGGCACAAACTTCACATGGTGGAGCAGGAGAGACAGAGAGTAAAGGGAGAAGTGCTAAGCACTTTTAAACAACCAGATCTCATGAGAACTCTCTCACTATTATGAGAACAGCAAGGGGAAAACTGCCCCCATAATCCAATCACCTCCCACCAGGGTCCTCCCACAACATTGAGGATTACAATTCAACATGATATTTGGATGGAGACATAGAGCCAAACTATATCAATGTGCTAACACAGCAGGACCTATAAACATCTCAGAAGACAATATTATATTTCATCAAGTAACAGCTATCAGGATCCAGGGAATTTTGACACTAGACAGGCAATTTTATAGGACAGGGTGATCTTATTGACTAATGTGGAGAGACGGTCTACATAATCTGATAGTACTCAGTTGTGTTGTGAAAAAAGGAATGGGAGGGAAAATGAGAAGATAAGGCAGTTGGGCAGATTAAAAGAGCTATTAAAAACAAAAAGTTTCCTTTCTTTCAATTTTGCCCTACTCATGGATGCATAACTATATCTGCAATGTCTGTAGAATTATATTTAAGGCTTTTTTAAACTTTCATATTAAAATTAAGCTGGAGCACTACTAGGGAAAGTAAATTTGATACAAATGTATACTCTTAAGATTTTCCAATTTCAATCATAAATTGCCTTTGAAATCGCCGTTATTTTGAATGATTCATAACAAAGGTAAAAACAGACTGCATGAGAAGGCATATCATACATTTTGTGAATGTCTTCCTTTTCAAATGACATCAATTTGGATGCTTTTCAGGGCTGAACCAATTACTTTGTAACATCAGCTTAATAAAACTTATGCACTTAATATAAGCTCACTTAGTTTAATGTGTTGCTTATGTTGTCTATAAAGTTCCAAAAAACCCCAAAGAATTGAAAAAGACAATAATTATTTTGATAGTTAACATTAGATGCCACTTAAATATTGAATTGTCACTTTTTTGGTATTTTCTGATGATTTTTAAAAGCATAGTCCACAAACACAATGCATATTTTGACTATTAGAGAAGCAATTTTGTGAATCTTTGCATGCTTAGAGAAATTCTGCTCACATTTTGGTAAATTATGCCTCCTCAAACCGTGGATGTCAGATGGCAACTAACTAATCTAATACAAAAGGTAGGAGAAATTAATCAAAATAGTTTAACATAGAAAGTAGAATAATATATAAATGGGCAGAAGAAATTGATTTGGGTTTATTTTTATCTACAGCCAACCTATTGTGGTTATTGATCACAGATAATTCATAAAATTAATTAGCATAAAAATAATTTACCTGAGTACTTTCATTATTTTTTCATATCCTGCCTGTCCCTGTTTCTACTCATTTTTTCTTGGTTGGTTGGCTTCTGTGTATGTTGAATTAGAAATAAAAAAAAAATCGAGTTTTCTTTTCTTTATGTCCACTTTTTGAAAGTTCATATAAAATCCTTAATTACAACACAACAAAACAATAACAAGAACAACAAGATGTAGGGTCATTGACTAAACAGAAGTTGAACTCTAGATAATGTGGACTATAATCAAAAGTATTTGTCTATAAAATCATCTTCAACATTTTAGATGAAATTTACAGGTCATTGACTTCTTTATTTTTTATCATTCCCTAGGAAAAGTAGTATCAAGTAAAAAGTCACCTACTAGCCAAGATGCAATATGTGAGAACTGCACTAGTTCACCTATGATGCAGGGTTTGAATACACATTTAATAAACATTTGCATTCTACCTTGAGGTTTCTCAACAGAATGACTTCTAATTGGGAAAGAAATGCAAAAGTGGAAAAAATAAAGGAAATGAAAAGTTTGAACATCTTTTAACAGAATGTTTTGCTGATATAAAGTATTCTGGCACTTAAGACCATTAATAATTTTTTAAAATAGTGTAACCAGTGAAGTAATTTGTGGCAAGTACTAAATCCCTCAGCTGGGATTATCAGCCATATTGTGAGGTACAACAATAATAACATAATGATTATGGACTTTGTATCTAATTTAGGGGTCAGAGAATAGGGGCAGGTTTGGGTTGACAACAAACTTCCTATATGTATTAGCTTCTGCAGTGCTCTACAAAATAGTAATGAATTATATATATTTATAATATTATATAATATATAGTGTGTATATAATATTAAATTTTATAAAATAAAGTTTTCATATATTTTAAATTTTTACATAATAAAATACATGTTTAAAGCATTAAAATGCATATTGTGAATAAAACTGATTAGTATTTTAAGGACAGATAACTAGTTTTGCTAATTTCACAATAATGGCACTTACAAAATCTTTAGCACTAAATTAAAGTGAAATTTAAACCAAGTTATGTATAAAACACTAGGAGTTTTATATATTGCTTTATTTAATCTTCATGTGTGTCAAGTAGTATAAATCCGGGCTACCAATGAGGAAGTTAATTTCATTTTTTCTTCTGTCAGTAAGCTTGTAAGAGCCCATATAGTTTTCACTTTGCACAGGAAAAAAATATACTTCTCATCTCTTCCACATAGTTTATAAAAATTTTTTGTATTAATACAAATTTCATACTTTTAAAATACAGCTCACTTAAATAATTCAAAAAAATTTTTTTTTTTTTGGTATGAGTTTCAGTTTTCTTTTTTTTCCTACTTACCTTTCTTTCTCTGACCACTTGAGCATTTCAGAATGCATTAACCTCCTAGGGAGTTGCTAGGAGAAACAAATAACCAAATCAAAGAAAGTGCCATTTTGTCGCTTACTAGAAATAAAAGTGACAAAGAGGCTTGAGTTGCTTATGGATCTATTTATTGAAAAACTTCAGTCTTTAATAAGTATTCTTAGAAGAGCTTTATAGCCATTAGAAGCATACAAAGGAATAGATCATTAACCACATCAGTCTTTCCTAAAACACATATACATTTCTGTCAGAATTCATCCACTTTTAGGAAAATTTCTCCACCCTTTCACTCCCACATATAAAAATATTATATTGCTATATAAATTGATTTCACATGCCACATTCATTTTTCTTTCAAAATGTAGTCTTTGGTTCAATTGCTTCAACACAGACCTATTAAGCATTTGTTATACTATTTGCTATATATATTGTGAGATAAGCAATAAATACATTTACTGAAAAGAATTGAAATACAGTAATATAATAACTTTTGTTAAAAATGCTTATGAATAAGGGGCTTTAAATCGAAGGATGTAAAAATTTCTCAAGAGATAATTTATGCAAGAAACAGGAAAACATTTTAGCTTACACCTGGAGAAAGAGTAAATATTTGCATACATAAAAATTATGAAAAGGGATTATGTACAGTGGCTCATGCCTATAATCCCAGCACTTACTTTGGGAGGCCAAGGTGAGTAGATCACCTGAGGTGAGGAGTTCCAGAGCACCCTGGCCAACATGGTGAAACCCCATCTCTACTAAAAATACAAAAATTAGCCTGGCGTGGCGGTGCATGACTGTAGTCCCAGCTACTTGGAAGGCCGAGGTAGGAGAATCACTTGAACCCGGGAGGTGGAGGTTGTAGTGAGCTGAGTTCGCACCACTTGCATTCCAACCCGGGCAACAGAGGGAGACTCGGTCTGAAAAGAAAATAAAAGAAAAAAGAAGGAAAAAAAAAGAAGAAAATTATGAAAAGGGCAAGAGAAATAAATTGGAAAAGTTTGTGGCTTGAGCAACTGGGTGGATGACTATGTCGAGGACTGCCATGAACATTTAAGGAAAGAGAATGACTGCAAATGTAAGTATGATGAACTGGACTTCAAAAATAAATATTAAACAACTAAAGAATATGTAGCACTTACAATATACTAAGCACTATTTTAATCACTTTATATTAGTATAGTTAACCCTTAAGAAGTCCTATTTTTACAGATAATTATCGTTATCTTCATTTTATGGTTGAAAAATTTGAAGCACAGATAAGTTCAGTAACTTTCCAATGATTATACAGCAAATAAGTGGCAAGGTCCAATTCAATTCATGGAAGTCCAGCTTCAGCATATAAATTCATAGCCACTGCACCATAATTCCTACAACACGTTGAGTTTGAGGTGCTCATTTATCCATTCCCACATTCAATATATTTAAGTGCCTTCTACATGCCAGACATTGTGATATGCACTGTAATGGAGCACCTCTAAAAGGAAGTGTCCAAAATTCTGTTTCATGCAGTCAACATAAGCCAAACAGATGTCCCCCTAAATGCATGATAAGACTCTGGTTCTGCTATGCAATGAATGTGCCCCTCTCTCCAAAGTCATATAGGGAAGCCCTGATCCTTCAATGTGATGTTATTTGAAGATGGGGCCTTTGGGTGATAATTAGGTTTAGATGTGGTTGTCTTAATAAGAACAGGAAAGAGAGAGCTTGTTCTTCTCCTCTTTGTGGCCCCATGAAAGGAAACAACAAGAAGGCAGCTATCTGCAAACCAAGGAAGAGAGCCTTGACCAGAAATTGAGCAAGCTGGTATCTAGATACTAGACCTACAGCCTCTAGAAACTTAAGAAAATAATTCCTATTGTTTAAGCCATCTAGCCCATGGTAATTTATTATGGCAGCCCAAGCTGACTAAAGAAGTCCATTAACTGATCTTGCCTCAGATGTTATATAAACGGGAAATGTCTACAAAACTCACTGATTTCTATACCCGTTTCATACAAATTATAAGATACTTTTCTAAAATGTTGCTTACAGAAGGCTTTTTTTGTGTATACTTTGGGTGAGTATTTTATGAAAAATATGGTAAGAGCACAAAAAGGTAGGGATCTGGTACTTCCTTACACATGCTGAACAAGTTGTAGAAAGAGTTTTGGACCTGCTTACATCATGGAATTTGCTTTGTCAATTTGCAGCATGGTTGCAAATCAGATGGTTAAGTAATTACTTTAGTACTTTGAATTTCGAGCACATATAAACTATTTCTGAGACTTTGGAGCACAGTTTAAAAATAAATCAGAATGGAAATGCTCTGGTTACCCTCCTAATAGTATTATGCAACATATTTCAGTGAAGAACACTTTAGTAAAAGGAAGTCCATTCTTTCTGATTCCAGTGAGACAAGACTGCTGAGGATTGACAATCATAAATTGACAAATTACAAAAACTAAATTCATTGCTCCAGGCTAAAGTTAGTGAACTGTCTAAAAAGAGAAGTATATAAAAAAAGTCAGCTAAATTAGAAAAGATGATTGCCCCATAATCCAGCCAAACCACTCCAACTGTGCGTCCCTCACTTATCAGAATTAATAAACCCTACCCTTGCAAACTATGATCCACTGGGATATAGTATGAGAGCAGAGGGAAGAGTCACTCTGTCTCACCAGGCCTCCCAATGTACCCCTGCTCAAAGACAGAAGCTGGTGGATAGAGCCACAAAACAGAAAATCTTTAAAAGAAAAAATCAAGATCTGCCTAAATCACAAGCGGTCAAAAGAGTCAAGTTTGGTTACTGTTGTTTTTAATTGTATACCTGCTATCTTGATTGCATAAAATAATAAAATTTTCTTTCATGCAACCTATTTAAAATTGGGTTTCTTTCACTTGCAAAATTATTTCTAGGTAATGTACATCCTTAATGATTCTTCAACATTACTTCTTAATATACATCAGAGATAATTGCCAATAAAGGTTAAATGATTAAAAACCCATAATGCAACTACTTTTCTCTTAAAGATTTAAAGATTATTATAACCCCAATTATGCAAATGTGGACAACTAACTTAAGCTCTCTTCCTCATTGGATATAATGTCATCTATCATATAAATATTTTGAGACTAAGTTGAATATATTTGTGTTTAGCCTAGAACAATGTCCTTGTAATACAGTAGATGCTCAATACATATTATTATTATAAATATTTCAAAGGAATCTATACCAAAGTCACTTATATGCAATAATTAGATGTGAATAACAGCATTCTGGACACTGTACATCTGTGACTTCAAACATTTTTTATTGCAGCGCATAATAGACAACACATTTTATATGCTGAAATAGTAAGAATACACAAAAACCCATTTAATAAGTTTCATTTAGAAAAATATGATTGTGTGATATATTTAATGTTTATATTGTGTTTAAGTTTTTAAATTCATTTTATGCAGAGCCCTCAATTTTAAAAACAGGTTCACGGTTTTGTTAACTATACAATTATTTGTGTACACTGCCATAGCTCTCTGGCAATTAAGTAATCACTTTTCATAAAATCAGATTTCTTATCCAGTGCTCCTAACAGTCTCATCCAGCTATTGAATTCAAAACACAGAGGCAGCAAAGTGCCTAGCCTTTAAAAACAAACCCACAATTTCTGACTTCCTACTGGGTTATATTTATACTACTTCTGCAAATGGGTGTAGGTTTCTCATAACATTTTTAGTTCATTGTTTTGAATATGCTAGTATCACCTTTGACTATGGAGTACAAATGATGAAAAGAGAATATTTCAGGTAAATATATTCTTGCCATTGTTACAATAAGCCTGTCCCATAATGTATTTTAATGTGCAGTGCCAGTACCTTTATAATCTTTGTCTTTATAATGTAATTCAATTGTAGCAGGGAAAAAATATTGATGTCAAACATGAAATATTTTCAAAGGTCAGCTTGTTTAAACCTCAACTCTCTTGTTGTAAATGGGATATAACTGATAAAAGATTGAGGGAATTAAATTGCAACTGCATCTAGCTGACAGGTTCATGAGGCTCTTCATCAGTTTCACATTAGGTTATGACACTGTAGATGACAGCATGTGACATAAACATTCTGCCACAGATTTCATCACATTAATAATAGTATCCCCAGTGTGTTCAAGTAGTCAATAAAACAGCCCAAAGGGGCTTTTTGAATTTACACATGAACAAAGATTTATCAAAAATTTATATAAAGAAATGGCAACAAAAATAAGAAAATTCAGTGATGCATAAATGCTGATACATTCGTTTGGATGCATGTTCTATATTGACATATTTATCATTAATTTGATTCTGAACACATTGAAAAAGTGGGCTGAACTTTCTTTTTACTCCCCTATGAGGACAATTGTAAATATAAAATTTTATGTTTCTTAAATTATTCATGAGTCTTAGTGAAAGCATGATATTCTTAGATTAAAAATAAAAGGGTCAGAGTAAAATAATCTCTTTTAGCTTATTCATCAGGTTTACACTTCTCAACTATGTCTCAAAGCTGGTGTGTTCTTTTCTTACCTATATGCTGCGCTTTATATTGACATAAGAATTTCTTATAGTTTTGCTTTAAGCTTTCCTCTGTCCTTTATTATGCCCTATTATGCTGTTGGAAGATCATTGAGATTCTAGTAAAATATAGAAAAATAGCAGCTCCATCCTGATGTGCCCATTATCAATTGAGTTATGCCACAATGTATTAAAAGTCCAGCTCTACAGAGGGGAGAATAATAAGAGATTTGGACAGTCTGGCCAATTCAGTTACATTGTTTTTTTCCTTCTTCCTCACTATAACTACACATTTGAGCACATATGGACAAAAATGCTAATATGAAAGTGATCACATACTGCCAAACTGGACAGGTAAGAGAAAATACCCTTACAAGAATGTTAGAATAAATTTTCCTAACATTAGTGACTGAAAACGAATAGATCATTGGAGGATATATTAATTTTCTATTGCTGCTGTAACCACTTACAAGATGAAACAACACATATTTATTACCTTATAGTTCTGGAGTTCAGATATCTGACTCAAGTTTTCATGAGCTAAAATCAAGGTGTTGGTAGGATTTGCAGTTCTTCCTTAGGTTCTTAGGGCAATCAATTTTCTTACTTTTCTAGAATCTATCCTCATTGCTTGGCTTATGGTCTACTTCTTTCATCTAAAAGGTCAGTAATGGCACCTTAAGTTATTTGCACTCCAAGCACCCTGTCCTACTCTTCTGCCTACTTCTTCCACTTTTAAGGACCCTCAAATCTATCTTGCTCCTGCCCATACGATTCAGAATAATTTTTCCATCTCTGTGACCTGATTAGCAAAACTTTATTACATCTACAACCTTATTTATCTTTGGCCATATAATACAAATTTATAGGTTCCAAGAATTAGGGTGAAGACATATTTGAGGGGCCATTATTCTGCTTACCCCAGAAGGAAAGAGCAACATACACATAATTAAAAAATCATGTTTACATCATACTTTTTAGAAACACACAAGAGAAAGAATATTGCATAATATGTTTAACATTTTGAAGGAAAATAATATTAAACTAGGATTTTACACCCAACTGAACTATTATTTAATGTGAACACACAGTAAGTATAATCACAGGCATAGAGGTTTTCGGAACGTTGAAAAAAATTAGACAATTTTTAGAAAATAAATAATTGCAAAAAGACTTTGTAGATTATGGAAAATAATAATTAGTATCCATTTTTATAAATAGTATATATTTGTTACATTTTTGATAATACCTGTGTGGCAAGAGGTGGAAGAAGAAGAGTAAAAGCTACCAAAAAATAAATAAATAAAAGATCAGAACATGCTAAAGTGTGCATATTTGGGACAAGGTAGAACATGATATTTAAGTTTTAATTTTAATTTCTTAGTTTAGCTTAGAATGAAATCTGGGCATTGGCAAACTACAGATTGTGGCCCACCGTCTTAATCCAGTTTGTGCTGCTGCAACAATATATCACAGACCGAGTAATTCATAAAGAATAGAAATTTATTACTCACAGTTCTAGAGGCTAAATAGTACAAGACCAAAGTGTTATCATTTGGTTAGGGCTGCTCTCTGCTTCCTAAATGGAGCCTTGAATGCTGTCCTCTGGAAAAGAAGTGCTTTCTGTGCTCAAATGGCAAGAGGCAGAAGGGCAGAAAAGGGGAAAATTCCCTCCATCAAGCCACTTTATAATGGTATTAGTCCATTCACGAAGGGGAAGCCCTCATGACCTAAACACTTCCCAGAAAGCCCCACCCCCCAACACTGTTGCATTGGGAGTTAGGTTTCTAGCACATGAATCTGGGGGCATATTTGGACCATAGTATTCACAAAGTGCCAAATTTCACCACACCCACTTTTAATGTATTTTTATATTGCTTTGATTCTACAGTGAAAGACTGGAGTAATTGTAATAGAGACTATGCGGTCCATACAGCCATAACTATTTATTATCTGTCTCTTTACAGAAAATGTTGACTACTGATACAAATTAAAAGGAAAATAGCCAACACTTACAAATAAATAAAATATACTCAAATCAAAATTGGTGGGACACATTAAATAAAAACTTAAAATTGCATAGCTCATATGCATTTATTAGAAAACAGGCAAAGTTAGAAAAATCAGATCAGTGTTCAATACAGGGATAATAGATTAGACAAACTTACTGAATACTTACAAAGGAATTCTATAAGCAGGCAAAAGCATTGAACTAGACATACAGAAACAACCTAAATTGATCTTAAAAAGTGTGGGCTTTTTTGCAAAACGCATTAGGAAATCTATAGCAAAATAAAACCTATATAAGTTAAAATTCATTCAGGTCCAAAATATCACTACCTAGTTTAAATAAATATATATGCATAATAAATTTAAAGCCATTATAAAATTAATAATTTAGTGCATATTATAGAAGGCTTAACAAAAGAGGGAACATTAATATTTTAATGTGTTATGAACCAAGTATTACCATTTGTTTGGCATTTTAAGTTCAGATTTTAAAATAATAATTATGAAAATTATATATAATTATATGTGTACATATGTGTATATATGTGTATATGTGTACATATATAACCATTATTTCTGCTAGATTTTAGACTGAGTTGATTCTGTTCTAATTCCAACATTAAATGTCATATAAAATGTAACAAAATTCAGAAACATGTTACGTTATAATTGACATAGAAATAAAACTTTTAGAACCCCAAATATCAGAGACAGAGAAGAAATTCCAAGCCAGAGCCATAAACTCAAGCTGATGCCTTGGCAGCTTAAGAGAAGAAGAAAAAAAAAAAAAAAAAAAAAAAAAAAAAAAAAAAAAAAAAAAAAAAACAGACATTACACCTGGGAATTCTGGGAATTGAGATAGTCAAAATCCGTACTGTAACTGTAAATGCACACTCATTTGGGAACTGACACACAGCAAATTAATCCTTTCTCTCCGTTACTACTCCCATTTTGTTACCTAATCATCAATAAACACTTGTGTGCTATTCTCTATGAATTGCATAAAGCACTTACTTTCCTAGTTTTCTTCATCTCTATTCCCCACCAAAAAGAACAAAAATAAAATACGCTAATTACAGACTCACATAACTCACTGTCATCTGATGCATGCTTTTGTAGGATAAAAATATTTAGAGGTGTCATTTTTATGTTGTTTAGATTGCTTCTTCTTATGGGCATATGAGTAACTTAGAGAACTGTGTGATGTCACTGCTCCACCAAACCTAGATTCCAGAAGTAATGAATTCTTAGAAACATTCGTGAACCTCTAGGATGATAATGGCGGAAGGGAGACATGACTAGATTGCAGCTCCAGAGAGAGCAGTGTGTGGAGACTCACATGGTTAACTCCAGAACTGCAAGAGCAAACCAACAATCTCAAGAGGCCCCACAGACCCTCTCAAGGAAGGGGACCGCTCCTGCAGGACCCGGGAGACACCCCAAATATTGTGAGTGCCCCAACAGTGCAAGTGGGAAAGAGAGAGCCTGCTATCCTGAACACACACCCCCACTGGAGAAATTGAACATCTGTTTGAGGGAGAAGTTTTTGACTTTACCTGGAGCTGAGTCAATTTAGAGAGCCAAGCAAAATACAGGGGTAGAGGAAGCAGCAGAAAGGCCCTGGGAGCTTGCTGGATCCCCAAGCAGCCCATTCCTGCCTGGCACCAATCCATCTGGTGGGTTGCTATAATGAGACTCTGAGTTGTTGCCTGAGTACATGGTGGGAATGAGACTAGCCCTTTGGTTTGCATAGGAGCTGAGTGTGGCCTGTGACTGCCAGCTTTTCCCTACTTCTCCGACAACACCCATGACTCAGCAGAAGCAGTCATAATCCTCCTAAGTACACAACTCCAATGACCTGGGAATCTCTCCCCCATCCCCCACAGCAGCCACAACAACACCCACCCAAGGAGACTCTGAGCTCAGGCACACCTAGTCCAGCCCCCACCCTTGGTCCTTCCCTACCTACCCTGGTAGCAGAAGACAAAGGGCATATTATCTTGGGAGTTCCAGGGCCCCAGTCACTGCTAGTCCTTCTCCACACTCCTTCAACTGATGCTCTCTGGAAAGTGCCACTTCCTGGCAGGAGACCAACCAGCATAAGAATAGAGCATTAAACTGCCAAAGCTAAGAACCCTCATGGAGTCCATTTGCAACCCCTGCCACCTCCACAGGAACAGGCACTGGTATCCATGGCTGAGAGACCCATAGATGGTTCACATCACAAGACCCTGTGCAGACAGTTCCCAGTACCAGCCCAGAGCTGGGTGGACTTGCTGTGTGGCTAGACCCAGAAGAGAGACAACAATCACTGTAGTTTGGCTCAAAGGAAGCCACTTCCATAGGAAAATGGGGAACACCACATGGAACAAAAGAATCTGAACAACAGCCTTCAAGCCTAGACCTTTCCTCTAAGAGATCCTAGCGAAATGAGGAGGAATCAGAAAACCAACCATGGTAATATGACAAAACAAGGCTCTTTAACTCCCCCACAAAAATCACAGTAGTTCACCAGCAATAGATTCAAACCCAGAAGAAATCCCTGATTCACCTGAAAAAGAATTCAGGAGGTTAGATATTAAGCTGATCAGGGAGGGCGGAGAAAGGCGAAGCCCAATGCAAGGAAATTCAAAAAATGATACAAGAAGTGAAGGGAGAAATATTTAAGGAAATAGGTTAAAGAAAAAAAAAATAAAAATTTCAGGAAACATTGGACAAATTTATAAAAATGCAAAATGTTCTGGAAAGTCCCTGTAATAGAATTGAACAAGTAGAAGAAAGGAATTCAGAGCTCGAAGACAAGGTATTTGAATTAGCCCAAATACAACAAAGACAAACAGAAAAGAAGAAGAAAATATCAACAAAGCCTCCAAGAAGTCTGGGATTATGTTAAATGACCAAAATTAAGAATAGTCAGTGTTCCCAAGGAAGAAGATAATTCTAAAAGCGTGGAAAACATATTTGGGGGGATAATTGACTTCCCCAGCCTCGCTGGAGACCTAGGCATCCAAATACAAGAAGCACAAAGAATATCTGGGAAATTAATCATAAAAAGATCATCGCCTAGGCACATTGCCACCATGTTATCCAAAGATAAGACAAAGGAAAGAATCTTAAGAGCTGTGAGACACAAGTGCCATGTAACCTATAAAAGAAAACATATCAGATTAACAGCAGATTTCTCAGCAGAAACCCTACAAGCTAGAAGGGATTGGGGCTCTATTTTCAGCCTCCTCAGACAAAAAAATTATCAGACAAGAATTTTGTATCAAGTGAAACTAAGCATCATATTTGAAGGAAAGATACAGTCTTTTTCAGACAAACAAATGCTGAGAGAAATTGTCACTACCAAGCCACCACTATAAGAACTGCTAAAAGAGCTCTAAATATTGAAATAAATCCTGGAAACACATCAAAACAGAACTTGTTTAAAGCATAAATCATACAGGACCTACAAAACAAAAATACAAGTTAATGAATAGCACGATGAATGCCAAAGTCCTCACATTTAAGTACTAACATTGAATGTAAATGGCCTAAATGCTCCACTTAGAGGATACAGAGTCACAGAATGGATAAGAACTCACCAAGCATCTGCTGCCTTCAAGAGGCTCACCTAACACCTAAGGACTCATATAAACTTAAAGTAAAGTGGTAGAAAAAGACATTTCATGCAAATGCACACCAAAAACAAGCATGGGTAGCTATTTTAATGTCAGATAAAACAAAACTTTTAAGCAACAGCAGTTAAAAGAGACAAAGAGGGACATTATATAATGGTAAAAGGCTTATTCAACAGGAAAATATCACAAACCTAAACATATATGCACCTAATGCTGGAGCTCCAAAATTTGTAAAGCAACTGAAAATATACCTAAGAAATCAGATAGACAGCAACATAATAATAGTGGGGGACTTCAATACTCCACTGACAGCACTAGACAGGTCATCAAGACAGAAGGTCAACAAAGAAACAGTGGATTTAAACTATACTTTGGAACAAATGGACTTAACAGATATATGCAGAACATTTCATCCAACAGCCACAAATTACACATTCTATTCAACAGCACATGGAACTTTCTCCAAGATAGAGCATATGATAGGCCATAAAAAAGCCTCAATACATTTAAGAAAATTGAAATTATGCCAAGCACTCTCTCAGACCACAGTGGAATAAAACTGAAAATCAACTCCAAAAGGAACCTGCGAAACCATGCAAATATATGGAAATTAAATAACATCTTCCTGAATTAGTATTGGGTCAAAAATAAAATCGAGATGAAAATTTAAAAAATATTTGAACTGAACAACAACAATGACAAAACCTACCAAAACCTCTGGATTGCAGCAAAGGTGGTGCAAAGAGGAGAGTCCACAGCCCTAAATGCCTACATCAAAAAGACTGAAAGAGCACAAACTGACATTCTAAGATCACACCTCAAGGAACTAGAGAAACAAGAACAAACCAAACCCAAATCCCACAGAATAAAGGAAATAAACAAGATCAGAGCAAAACTAAATGAAATTGAAACAAACGAAAAGCAAACAAAAATATACAAAAAGTAAATGAAGCAAAAGCTGGTTCTTTGAAAAGATAAGTAAAATTGGTATACCATTAGCAAGATTAACCAAGAAAAGAAGAGAGAAAAATCCAAATAACCTTACCAAGAAATGAAACAGGAGATATTAGAACTGACACCTCTGAAATACCAAAGATTCTTCACGGCTACTATGAACACCTTTGTCTTTATGCACATAAACTAGAAAACCTAGAAGAGGTGGATAAATTTCTGGAAAAAACACAACCCTCCTAGCTTAAATTAGGAAGAATTAGATACTCTTAAGAGACCAATAACAAACAGCAAGATTTAAATGGTAATTAAAAAGCTACTAACAAAAAAAGTACAGGACCAGATGGATTCACAGCAGAATTCTGTCAGATATTCAAAGAAGAATTGATACCAATACTTTTACACTATTCCACAAGATAAAGAAGGAACCCTCCCTAATTCATTCTATGAAGACAGCATCACCCTCATACCAAAACCAGGAAAGGACATATCCAAAAAAGAAAACTACAGACCAATATCCTTGATGAAAATAGATGCTAAAATCCTTAACAAACTACTAGCTAACTGAATCCAACAACATACCAAAAAGATAATCCACATGTTTAGCTTAATTTTATACCAGGAATTCAGGGTTGGTTTAACATATGCAACTCGATAAATGTGACACAACACATAAACAGAATTAAAAACAAAAATCACATGATCATCTCAATAGATGCAGAAAAATCATTCAACAAAATCCAACATTGCTTTATGATTAAAACTCTCAGCAAAATAAGCATACAAGGGACATACCTCAATGTAATAAAAGCCATCTATGACAAACCTACAGCCAACATAATACTGAATGAGGAAGAGCTGAAAACATTCCCTCTGAGAACTGCAAGATGACAAGAATGCTCACTCTCACCACTCCTCTTCAACATAGTGCTGGAAGTAATAGCCGGAGTAATCAAACAAGAGAAAGAAATAAAGAGCATCCAAATCAATAAAGAGGAAGTATCTTATACAAGTTACTCTGTCATTAATAGAAGTATAACTCCATAAAATATTTGTTAGTATTAAAATATATATGTTTGTCTTCCAAAGTCTAATTTTCAAAATACAATCATTTATGGGCTCTTCACAATTGTTTTCATATCAATCATATATGCCTGTATAATTAGCCACTATTGGATTTCCATTATTAATTTCCTTAAATAATTATATTAAAATAAAATATTATGACGTTAAAATTTACAGTAAATTCAGTCATATTTCATAGTTATTTCATATTTTAATATTCACCAAAACAATATAGTATAGCATATTCTTTTTATTTTATTTTTCTTAATTTTAACTGACAAATAGTTATTGTAATGTACCATATTCTTTAAATGCATAAACTTCAAAGCTAAATAGTTTAAGTTTGAATATCTTCTCTCCCAATTACTAAATCTATGACTTTGAATAAGTTTTGTAGTAGTAGTAGTAGTAGTAGATATCTAGTCTATAAAATAGAGATATTATAGCATATTTTTTCATCAGCATATGTTAGAATTAAAATAACTGGGTTCTCCAAGAAGCTAATGGCAAAAGGTATTATATGTGCAAGAAAAAAATGGAGAGAGAGCCAAAAATCCTAGGAATGTTGTCAGACTGCAGTGCAGGTTTAAGATTTTTGAAGGAGAGAACAAAGGTGGAACATATTGGTAGGAAATATTTTAGACTATTAGTACTAAGAATGTTTTGGCAACGTAAATGGGGAGTTCTAAATTTAGCCCAGTTCACTCATTAGAGGTGTCCTGCATCTCTCTAGACCTACTTTACTATTCTTGCCACAGTCAGTCATTGCCTGGGAGAAGTCTGTAGAGGTGTAGTTTTTCACATTTGTGATAATTAATTACAGAAGGCAGTAACTGAGATCATCAGTTAATTACACTCCTCACAGTCCAATATCTGAGGTTACATTTTCTTTGTTGCAAAATATGTAAAACATTTAGAACTCTTCTGCCAAATAAAATGAATGCGTTATTTTTTTTCCTATAATTAATGTTATTAATATTCAAAACTAGTAAAATCAATGCTTGTCCTGTATAATCTAGCTTGAACTTGAGTTTCCACATTTTGGGAGCCTCTACTCCAAATAAGTAATCTTCAAATAAATCACTCAGATTGATTGTTAATAATATGCTAATGATGTCTCTGCTACCCAGTCTCAGAGATTCCAATTCTGTAGTTCTAAAGTGAGGCTCAGAAGTCTTCATTTTTACTAAACATCCTGAAAGATATCTCTATCAGTAGCATATATGCATCTAAAAATAACAGATTTTATTTTAGAGATTTAAATTTATTTCTGAAGATGGACCAGAGTACCTTTTGAACAATAAAGTTTATATGCAAAATGATACTATTATGTGGAATGGGAAATATAGGTTCTTCTCTCTTTTGTAACAGAGGGACATCTCAGCATTTACAGCACATGGAAAACTTATTGAATTACTCATACTTACGGTGTAGAAGAGGCAGGCAAATCAGAGATAGCCCCAAGTCATTTAACCCAAGGCATGTCAACCAAAAAAGTCACAAACAAAAATCTCCAAATACGTTGAATTTACAAATGATAATTATAACCTAAAATGTATAACTATTGCAAGTCATATATCCATTTTCTCTGAATTTAAGAAAAAAATTCTCATGGGGTTGTTTTAGAAAGTCCTTGAGAGAGTCTTTATCTTAGACATGCATGTGTGAGCCCTCTTGCTTCATGTCCTCCTGACTCTAGTTTGTTTGGATCTCTCAAAAAGTGATCTCACCCAGCATCTGAAACATTCAGAATTGTGAGTTACTTTGCGTTGACACAAAGAGGAAGCAGGGAGTGCATCTGGAATGTTGATAATCTCAGTGGGGTTTCATAATTAGGCTCCCTCTGATAAATCCTCTGAATGTAAAAAAGGATCAGGCCTTTGATAAGTTAGAGAGAAGTGCTAAAGAAAAAAGATGTATGAGAAAGGTGGGGAGGCAATTTCAAATTCTTTATAGCCTCTGTGCAGCATTTACATATTGTCTTTTTCCAGACTTTTATCTCATAAATATATAGACTTGTGTTTTTCTTCTGACTTATGGCATTCTGGCATTGCATAAGGTGTTGGAGCTAAAGACTTTAACAAGAAGTACATGATCTTTGTCAAGTGCTTAAGAAACTCTGTCATTAAAATAATTAAAATAGTCTATTTAAATTTTTATTAGTTTTATTAAAAAAGATTAAACTTTTCAAATAGTTTTGAGCTTTAAATGATTAACACTGATTGTCAATTTTCACATGTGATCCCCATTTCTACTACTCCTGAGCAAATTCCCAATATTAAATTTTAGACTATTATATTTAAAATTTGTCATGCTATCAAAAAATGAATAATTATATTAATATACATGGGTTGTACGTGTGTGTGTGTGTGTGTGTGTATTCGTGGGAATCAATTTAAAACCTACATTTTCTTCTCTTTCATATAAATATATTGATTTTTCAATACTTTGTTTAAATGAAACAAATAAATTTTAAATGTTATGCTAAATTATCTTGTTTAATAATAGTATACAAAAATGTTTCAGTAAAGATAAAATTATGTGAACATACATCAAAGCATATTCTAGCTACAAAATTTGTTTTTGTAACTATTATTCTATTAACCATATTTACTCTCAGTTGCTTACACTAAAAGTAAAAGTTTTTAAGGTTGTTAGTGAAATGTTTTAAAGATAAATTATACTAGTCCTTTAAAAATATATTCTACCGGCCGGGCGCGGTGGCTCAAGCCTGTAATCCCAGCACTTTGGGAGGCGGAGGTGGGTGGATCACAAGGTCAGGAGATCGAGACCATCCTGGCTAACACCGTGAAACCCCGTCTCTATTAAAAGATACAAAAAACTAGCCAGGTGTGGTGGTGGGCACCTGTAGTCACAGCTACTCGGGAGGCTGAGGCAGGAGAATGGCGTGAACCGGGGGGCAGAGCTTGCAGTGAGCTGAGATCGTGCCACTGCACTCCAGCCTGGGGCACAGAGCAAGACTCCGTCTCAAAAAAAAAAAAAAAAAAAAAAAAAAAAAAATGTATTCTATCTTAAATCAGTGCTCACTATCAAAGAAAGTGTGTCTTCCTGTGGTCCTACACCTAGTTTAGTTGTTATATGGATGAGAAAGAATATAGTCAATTCATCATTTGACTGAAAGACTTTTTTCTCATGTCGGTTGCAAATTTTTGTCGAGCATATAAACATTTCTTAACTCACATGGAAACAAGAGTACATGACATATTTCCAACATTTTGTGGCATTTACTTTTTTTCACATGTTTTCTTCATAAGTAAAGAGACAGTCTGTTAGGTAAAGATAGTCACAAATAAATTCTCTGGAAACTAGAACAGATGTATGTTAGTGACATAGCCAATTGGATTTGCAATGTGTCTTATCCACAGTGACATGTAGTGATATGATAGTACTCAGTAGTATTCACACTACGCTAGAATATTGACTGCCATATTATAGCAGTTTATAGGCCAGTATATTGTAAAAGGCAAATGATTTCTTTAGATTACAAATAATCAAGACATTTCAAATATAGGTATTGCCGTGATTATCATTTCATTGTGTTGGCTTTCAACCCTTAGTTATTAAAGCTAGTATCTTCACTTCTAAGTGTTGGCACAAGCTCCAAATAATTTTTTTATTGCCCTCTTAAAATTTTTAATCATTTAAAAATTGATATAAATCCCCAAATTTATAGAAATGCCAAATTATTCACATAGATATCAGCCTGCTCTCTTTTCTGAGTATTTAGTAAAGAAATGTACATAGAAATGGCACATTCTAAAGACTAAACCCTAAAACTAGTTGGAGTCTACCCCACAGTTTTAAAATATATATATAAATAGAATAATAGTAATAAAAATAAAGATTCATATTGACAATTTTATTCTATCCAGAGAAAGAAATATGATTTTTTACAGATGGATCTGTATTTATACTGACAAAAAAGATTTATTATTCCATTGTTGATCAGCACTCTCTGTAAATTTTTGAATTTCCTTAAAAATATTATATAAACTCTTTACTCCTATATTTAAACAACTTATACATCAGATCTCACAGTGCTATAAAGAAATACCTGAGACTGGGTAATTTACACAGAAAAGAGGTTTAATTGGCTTATGGTTCTGCAGGCTGTACAGGAAGAATACTGGCTTCTGCCCCACTTCTTGGGAGGCTTCAGGAAACTTACAATCATGGCGGTAAGCGAAACTGGCACATCGCATGCCTAGAGCAGGAGGAAGAGGATGGGGTAAGGTACCATAATGTGTTAAACAATGAGATCTTCTGAGAACTCTTATCATGAGAACAGCGCTAGGGGTATGGTGCTAAACCATCCATTAGAAACTGCCCCTATAATCCAATCACCTCCACCAGGCCTCACCTCCCACACTAGGGATTACATTTCAGCATGAGATTTGTGTTCCAAACCATATCAAGTTATAAGGATTTTCATAATGATACTTGAATTACCAATCCATTGTTGGAAGAATCATTAAGGACCACTAAAAAAAAAAAAAAAAAAAAAAAAAAAAAAAGCTAAAAGCTACTTAATACCCTACCACCAGCCGTATAGATTTGTTTATATAACTAGATCCCATTTTTTCTCCTGTTAGATTTGCAAAAATAAGAAAGTTTAATTTCACATTGTTTTGGCAAAAACGTTAGAAAAATGAAAGCATTCACGTATACTTGGTGATAGTACAGACTGATCCAACTTCTAAGCATACTATAGCTATACTTAAGCAAATTATATAAGCACATATCTTTCAATGAAGCCATGTTATTTCTAAAACTTTATATTCCAGACTCACTTGATGTAAGCATAAAATAAATTACACAAGGTCATTTGTTGAAGCATTTTTTAAGAGAAAAATATTAAACAAAAATATGATCACACAAATTGTGGAATAGTCATAAGATAGAATATTATGCAGACATCTAAAATAATAAGGAAATTCTTCATGTATTAATGGAATATAAATATAAAATATTTAAATAAAAACATGAAAATGTAAAAATATTTGTATTTTGCTACTAGTGTTAAATGTGTTATAAATTTTGTACACTTATGCATGTATAAGTACTATTTTAAACAATTTTGATTTTTTAATCTACCCTTATGATTATAAAAACAACTGATATTTCTGGGAGATGAGGGTTGCTTTATATATTCCTGGAAGGGAAACTCTACACTGTTTACCCAATTTGTCTCTAAATGTTGTTAGTTCAAATAATCTCTTTTGCAAGTTGCCCAATTTTCCTCAGTAATAGCATTTTACAAAATCATAGTGTAATATCAAAATGAGGATATTGACATTGATACACTCCTTATTTACAATTTTTCAGTTTTACTTATGCAAGTATGTGTGTGTGTGTGTGTATGTGCTGTACAATCTTATAACTTGAGTAAGTTCATGTGTGTACCACTACAGTCAAGATACTGAAAAGTTCAAGCACCACAAGGATCCCCTCTTGCTGTCTTTTTATAACTATCGTCACTTTGCTCTAGGCTTTCATCTCTAGCTCCTGGCAAGTGACTAATCTGTTCTTTTTTTTAATCAAATATTGGTATTTCAAAAGTACTGCAAAAATGGAACTATATAGTGTATGTTTTTTGAGGTTGACTTCTCTCACTCAGCATGAATGAATGCTAATGAATGCAGAGACTTAGATAAATACCTGGAAATTCATCCAAGTTTTTTTCAGGTATCAATTGTTTATTCCCTTTTTACAAATTGGATAACATCCCATGGTATATATGTATCAGAGTTCATTAATTTTTCATCTTTAAGAAATATTTTACCTGGCTCCAGTTTGGAGCTATTATGAGTAATGCTGATTTGAACATTCACATGCAGATTTTGGGGTGAATTTAAAATGTAATATCTTTGTGATAAGTACTCTAAAGTGCAATTGTTGTCATGGGGATATTGCACCTTTACTCTCATAAGAAACTGCCAAACAGTTTTCATAGTGGCTGTATCACTGTATATTTTCACCAGCAATGTCTCAGTGACTCAACTTCTTCACAAACTTGTAGAGTTTTGTTTTGTCATGATTTATTTTTTGATTTAACCATTCTGTTTAATGGTATCAAATTGTGTTTAATTTAAATTTTTTTAATGGTTAATTATACTAAACATGTTTTCTTAAGTTAATTTGCAACCTGTATATATAATCTTTGGTGAAATATCTGTTTGTATCTTTTGTCAATTTTCTAATTAAATTTTACCTTGTTGTTGAGTTTTGAGAGTTCTTGTATATTCTACATAATAGTCTTATGTCAGATATGTGGATCAAAAATGTATTCTCTAAGTCTGTAACTTGTCTTTTCATCCTATTTCCATGAATTTTCAAAGAAGAAACATTTTTGACTTTGGAAAGATCTGTTTATGAGTCCATTCTGGCACTGCTATAGAAAATACCTAAGAATTTATAAAGAAAAGAGATTTAATTGGCTCATGGTACTGTAGGCTATACAGGCAGCATGGCTGCGAGGCCTCAGAAAACATTCAATCATGGCAGAAAGTGAAGGGGAAGCAGGCAGGTCTTCCATGGTCAATGCAGGAGGAAGAGAGAGAAATGTGGAGGTGCTACACATGTTTAAATAACCAGATCTCATGAGTCCTCATTCACTATCATGAGAAGAACATGGGAGAAATCTGCCCCCATGATTCAATCACCTCCCACCAGGCCTCTCTTTCAACACTAGGGATTACAACTTGACATGAGATTTGGGCAGGGACACAAATCCAAACCACATGAATCTGATCTATCAGTTTTTCCTTTAATAGATTGTGCTTTTGAAATGAAGTCTAAAATTATTTGCCTACCCTTATGTTCTGAAGTGTTCCTGATTTTTTCCCTAAAAGTTTGTTTTTGTTTGTTTGTTTGTTTGTTTAGTTTAAGGCCATGGTCAATTTTGAGATAATTTTCATATAAGTTATGATTTTTGCATCAATTTGGGGTGAATTAGTGTATTTAATGTGCTGATGATTCCAATCTATGAAAATGGTAGATCTCTTCATTGATTTTGTTTTCTGATATTTTAATTTTTATTTTGTAATTTTCATGTTTTGTTAGATATATAAATGAGTCATATTTTATTTTGTTATTGCAACCAGTATTTGTTTAAAATTTAATTTCTTTATGTTAAATATTAGTTAAATGTGATTGATTGTTGTGGGAAGTCAGGGACCTCAAACGGAGGGACTGACTGGAGCTGAGGCAGAAGAACATAAATTGTGAAGATTTCATGGATAAATTTCAGTTCCCAAAATTAATACTTTTATAATTTATTATGCCTGTCTTTACTGCAATCTCTGAACATAAATTGTGAAGATTTCATGGACATGTATCACTTTCCTAATAATAGTCTTATAATTTCTTATGCCTGTTTTTACTTTAATCTCTTAATCACATTATCTTTGTAAGCTGAGAATGTACATCACCTCAGGACCACTATTGTACAAATTGATTGTAAAACATGTATGTTTGAACAATATGAAATCAGTGCACCCTGAAAAAGAACAGAGTAACAGCAATTTTCAGTGAACAAGGGAAGATAATCATGAGGTCTGACTGCCTGCGGGGTCAGGCAAAACAGAGTCATATTTTTCTTCTTGCAGAAAGCCTATAGATGGATGTGCGAGCAGGAGAGATATTGCTGAATTCTTTTCCCAGCAAGGAATACCCTGGGGAAGAAATGCATTCCTCGGGGGAGGTCTATAAATGACTGCTCTGGGAGTGCGTATCTTATGTAGTTGAGGTAAGGACTGAAAAGCACCCTGGTCTCCTGCAGTACCCCCAGGCTTACTAGGATTGGGAAATTCCAGCCTGATAAATTCTAGTCAGACCAGTTGTCTGCTCTTGAACCCTGTTTCCTGTTAAGATGTTTATCAAGACAATATCTACACAGCAGGACATAAACCCTCCTCAGTAATTCTAATTTTGCCTTGCCTTGTGATCTTTATTGCCTTTGGAAGCATGCGATCCTTATGACCTACTCCCTGTTCGTACATCCTCTCCTCTTTTAAAATGCCTAATAAAAACTTGTTGGTTTGGCAGCTCGGGGTTGTCAACACGGTCCTACCAATGTGTGATGTCATATTGGACCCTGGAGGCCAAGCTGTACAATTTCTCTCTTTGTAATTTTTCTCTTTATTTCTCAGACCGGCCAACACTTAGGGAAAATAGAAAGAACCCATGTTGAAATATTGGGGGCTGGTTCCTCTGATAATTGATTTTTGTGAATTTATCTTGTATCCTAAGACATTGCTGATCTTACTCAAGTCTAGGAGCTATTTTTTAACCAAAATTTTATATAATTTTCTATATAGACAATCCATAACATCTATAAATAAAGATAAAGATATGTTGGCCTTTCTAATCAAGAGACAATTTTTTTTTCTTCTTGCCTCATTGAAGTGGCTAATATTCTCAATACTGTTGAATAAGAGTAGCTGAGTAAGAAACAGGCCAACTTTGCTTGGAGGAAAACACTCAGCTCTTTACTACTAAATATGATGTAGGCTTGAGGATTTTTATAGATGTTCTTTATTAGTTTATGATAATTCTCCATTTCTAGATTGCTGAAGTTGGGGGTGGGTTACATATTATTTAATAATTTTAAAATATTACAGTATTTATTTTAGCATTCTTTAGAAAATAATATTTATATAATATTACTTGAAGATTATATGATTTTAAAAGATATAAACCAGTTCGTATTGAGTAGTCTTGGAACTTTCCTTTTTTTAACTTAATTTAAATTTATTGTATTTACTATTATTTTTAGTTATAAATTGACAAATTATACTTGTAGATATTTATGGAGTACAAAGTGGTGGTATGATGTACGAATACAATATGAGATAATTAAATCAAACTAATTAACATATTAATCATTTCAATTACTTATTGTTCTGTTGTAAGAACATTTAAAATTTAGTCTCTTACAGATTTCAAGATGTACATTATTTAAATCTAAGACCTGAAGCCATAAAAATTCTAGAAGATAACATCAGTAAACTAGTAAACTGTTCTAGACATTGGCTTAGTCAAAGAGTTCATGATCAAGGATGCAAAAGCAAGTGCAACAAAACAAAAATAAATAGATGAGATCTAATCAAACTAAAAAGCTTCTGTGCAGTAAAACAATCATAAGAACAGACAGAAAACCCACAGAATGGGAGAGAATATTCATAAACTATGCCTCTGAGCAAAAACTTATATCCAGAATCTGCTAGGAATTCAAATAAGTCAGAAAAAAAAATAATCCCATCAAAAAGTCAGCTAAGTATAGGCAATTCTCAAAAGAAGATATACAAGTGGCTAACAAACATACAAAAACAGGCTCAACATCATTAATTATCAGGAAAATATAAACTAAAGCCACAATGAGATACCACCTTACTCCTGCAAGAATGAGCATAATTAAAAAATCAGAAAATAATAGATGTTGTCATGGACGTGGTGAAAAGAGAACACTTTCACACTGCTGGTGGGAATGTGAACTAGTACAACCACTATAGAAATCAGTATGGAGATTCCTTACAGAACTAAAAGTAAAACTTTTTATCCAGCAATCCCATTACTAAGTATCTACTCAGAGGAAAATAAGTCATTATATGAAAAAGATACATTCAGACACATATTTATAGCAGCACAATGCACAATTGCAAAAAATACGGAACCAGCCTAAATGCTCAACAACTAACAAGTGAATACAGAAAATGTGGTATATATACATGATGGAATACTGCTGAGTCATAAAATGTAACAAAATAATGGCATTTGCAGCAACTTGGATGGAGTTGGAGACCACTATTCTAAGTAAAATAACTGAGATATAAAAACCCAAATACCATATTTTCTCACTTATAAGTGGGAGCTAAGCTAATAGGACACAAAGGCTCATTGCAGTTTCGATTTGCAATTCCCTAATTATTGATAATGTTGAGCATTTCTTTATATATCTGTTGACCATTTGTATGACTTCTTTTAATACATTTCTATTCAGGTTCCTTGCCCATTTTTTAATTGATTAGTTTTTTCTTTCTTAGAGTTGAGTTTTTTATATAGTTTGGATATTAACAGATGTATGACATGTAGATATTTTATGCCAATTCTCTTTGATGTTTAGAAGCTTTTTACATTGATATAATCTCATTATCAATTTTTTCATTTTGCTTCCTGTATGTCAGGAGTCAAATTTTTTATTTGGGAAATGATTTGGGAAAATCATTTCCCAGACCGGTGTCTTATAGTTTCTCCTCTTCTATTTTCTTCCAGCGGTTTTACAGATTCAGATCCTGTGTTTAAGCATTTAATTAGTTTTTAGTTTATTTTTGTAAATATTGTGAAGTAGGGCCCAATTTCATTACTCTGTTGATGGGTAACTAGTTTTCCCAGTACCATTTGTTAAAGAAACTATCCTTTGCCCAATGTGTGTACTTAAAATCTTTGTGGAAAATCAGTTATTCTCTTTATTTTTTTAGTCAGTCTAACAAAAGATTTGTCAATTTTGTTTATGTTTTCAGCAAACAATTCTTACTTTCTTTAATATTTTGTATTATATATAGTTTCTATTTCATTCATCGGTGCCCTTATTTCTATTATCTTGTTTCTTCTGCTGTTATCAGGCTTAGATGTTTACTGCTCTAAAATATCCTCTTAGAAATTTTGTGGCATCCCACAAGTTTCAGTATGTTGTGTTTCTATTTTTGTTTGTTGAAAGATATATTTTTACTTTCTTTATTTTTAATTTATTCATTAACCTTTGGATGTTGACAGGCATGCTTAATTTCCATATACCTTTGAATTTTTCAAAATTTCTCTTGTCATTGATTTTTAGGTTCATACCATTGTGGTCAGAAAAAAAAAAAACGATATAATGTCAGTTTTCTTAAATTTTATAAGCCTTTTTTACAACCTAACATTGTTCTATTCTGGATAATTTTCTGGATGTGCTTGAGAAGAATTTGTGTTCATTTGCCATTGAATGAAATAGTTTGTGTTTTGATCTAAGGTGTTTTTCAAATCCAATTATTTCTTTATTAATTTTCGGTCTAGATAATCTGTCCATTGCTAAAAGTGAGGCGCTAAAGTTCCTAACTATCCTTGTATTGCATCATTCTTTTCAGATTAATGTTTATTTTATGTATTTAGGTGCTCCAATTATGGATCCATATATATTTACAATTATTACATTCACTTCATAAATTTACCCTTTTATGATTATATAATGTCCTTCTTTGTCTCTTTTTACAATTTTACAGTTTTTGACCTAAAATCTATTTAGTCTGATATACATATAGGTACCTCTGCTTTTCTCCATTTCTATTTGCATGAAGCATCTTTTTTATCTTTTCATTTATATTTGCTTTTAAAGGTGAGATGAGGCTGTTGTAGGCAGCATACAGTTGAGTACACTTTTTTTAATCCATGCATTCACTCTGTCTTTTCTATGGATAATTTCATCCATTTTCATTTACAGTAATTATTATATAGATTAGGACCTACTACTATCATTTTATTTTTTGTTTTCTGGGTTTTGTTTGTTTGTTTTGCTTTGGCTTTTAGATTATTGTTATTTTTATTTTTTCCTTTCTATCTTGCTGCCTTCCTTCATGGTGTGATGGTTTTCTGTAGTGGTATGCTTTGAAATCTTTGGATTTTTCTTGAGTGTGTCTATTATAGATTTTTCCTTTGTGATTATTATAAGACTTATATATAAGTCTTATACTAATTACAGTCTATTGCAGGTGATAACAACTTAATTTTGTATATAATTCTAGACTGTTATTCTACCCTCCACATCGTGTGTTTGATGTCAGAATTTACATTATTTTGTAATATGTGTCTCTTGATAATTTATTTTAGTTATAGTTATCTTCTAATCCTCAAAGTAGGGATAGAATTCCTTTATACAAACAGCCTTAACTTATTTATACCTCTGTACTACCTATAAGTTTAAATATTATGCTCTTGTAATTTTTATGTTGTTAATTAGCTGTCTTTTGTTTTAGCTTAATGAACTCCCTTTAGTAGTTGCTGTAAGGCAGACCTAGTAATGATGAACTCACGTACCTTCTGTTTTTTGGGGAAAGTTTTTCCTTTTTCTCATTTCAGAAGACAACTTTGCTAGTTAAAATATTTAGCAGGTTTTTTTAAAAAAATTTTTTTTCTCTTCAGCATTTTAAACATATCATTCTGCTTTCTTCTAAACAGCAATATTTCTGCTAAAAAAGTGCTGATAGTCATATTGAAACCTCTTATTATGTGATATGTTTCTTAACTTTATCTGCTTTATAAATATTTTCTTTGTCTTAGATTTTTTGATAGTTCAGTTATTGTGTGGCTTGGAGAATTCCTCTCTGGGTTGATTTTGACTGGACACTTTACATTTCCTTTACTTAGATATTGGCATATTCTCTCAAATTAGGAAAGGTTTCAGCCACTATTTCTTTAAATATGCTGTCTGGCTACTTTCATTTTATTCTTTCTTAAATTCCTATTATACATAGGTTACATTTATCAATAGTGTTCTATAACTTCCTTAAGCTTTTTCATTCTTCTTTCTTTTTGTCCTCAGATTAAATAATTCCAAATATTTTGCCTTTAGGTTTATTGATTCTTTCTTCAGCTTAATTGAGCTTGCTATTGAAGCTTTCCAATATACTTTTAAGTCCCATCATTTGATTCTTTATCTCTAGGATTTCTATTTGGTTTTTAAAGTTGTATATATTTCTTTGTCAAACCTCTCATTTTGTTCATGTTATATCTTCCAAACTTGTATCTTTTTTAATATTTTTTGTAGTTCACTGAACTCCTTTAAGAGGATTATTCTGAATTCTTTGTGAGTTTGTAGATATTCTATAGTTAGAGCCCATTATTAAGCTTTGATAGTTTATTTGTGAGGTCTCATCATTTTCTGAATCATTAGTTGATGTTAAATTTTTGTCAACAGTGTTTTCTGCATCATTTGATATGCTCATATAATTTGTCTTATCTAGCCTGTTGATATGGTGGATGGCATTCATTAGTTTTCAAATGGTGAATTAGATTTAAATTCATGACTAAAACATCAAAAGCAAAGGCAATCAAAGTCAAAATTGACAAATGGGACCTAAGTAAATTAAAGAGCTTTTGCACAGCAAAATAAATTATCATCAGAGTGAAAAAGCAACCTACAGAATGGGAGAACATTTTTGCAATCTATCCATCTGACAAAGGGCTAATACTCAGATTGAGAAGGAACTTAAACAAATATTCCAGAAAAAAAAAAATCAAAAAGTGGGTGAAGGATATGAACAGACATTTCTCAAAAGAAGACATTTATGTGGCCAAGAAACATGAAAAAAGCTCATCATCACTAGCCGTTAGAGAAATGCGAATCAAAACCACAATGAGATAGCATCTCATGCCAGTTAGAATGGTAACCATTAAAAAGTCAGGAAACAACAGATGCTGGAGAGGATGTGGAGAAATAGGAACGCTTTTACACTGTTGGTGGGAGTGTATATTAGTTCAACTGTTATGGAAGACAATCTGGCAATTTCTTAAGGATATAGAATCAGAAATACCATTTGACCCAGCAATCCCATTACTGGGTATATACCCAAAGGATTATAAGTCATTCTCTTATAAAGACACATGAACACATATGTTTATTGCAGCACTATTCACAGAGCAGACTTGGAGCCAACCCAAATGCCCATCAATGATAGACTGGATAAAGAAAATGTGACACATATACACCCTGGACTACTATGCAGACATAAAGAAGAATGAGTTCATGTCCTTTTATCCTTTGCAGGGACATGGATGAAGCTGTAAACCATCATTCTCAGCAAACTAACACAAGAACAGAAAACCCAACACTGTGTGTTCTCACTCATATATAGGAGTTCAACAATGAGAACAGATGGACACAGGGACGGGAACACCACACATCAGGACCGCTGGGGGATGGAGGATTAGGGGAGAGAGAGCATTCGGATAAATACCTAATGTAGATGACGGGTTAATGGATGCAGCAAACCACCATGGCATGGGAATACCTGTGTAACAAATCTGCATGTTCTGCACATGTATCCCAGAACTTAAAGTATAATGAAAAATAAATTCCTGTAAAAATCTTAATTTGGTAACAGTGTATAATTCTTTTTTTACATAGTATCACTAGGTTTATTTTTAGTAAATGTTGCATCTAAATTTATGAGAGAGATTAAACTGTCATTTTCTTTTCTGTTCTGTATTAGTTTTTTTTTTTTTTTTGTTATCAGGGTAACATGGATTTTGTAAAATTAAGTGAGAAGTGTTCCTCTTTTTCTATTTTTCTAGAAGAGATTATATAAAATTGATATTACTTATTTTTTAAATGTTTGGTAGAATTCTCTGTAACTTCTTCTGGGCTTAGAAATCTTTTTCTCAACTTGTCAATTCTATTTTGTTATTGATATAAGACTATTCAGGTTGCCTATTTTATCTTGATTTTGGTTGGTAGTTTGTAATTATCTAAGAACCTGTTAGATATTTTCCAAGAATGGTAAATTCTGAGTTGCCAAATTAATAAAAAGTTTTTCATAACATTAATTTGTTTCCTTTTGGATGGCTTCAGGATTTGTAGCATTATCATTGATTTCAATCTTGATATTGGTGATTGGTATTTATCAGGGGAACCAGCCCCCAGTATTTCAATGTAGGTTCTTTTCTATTTTCCCTGTGTCAGCCAGTCTGAGAATTAAAGGGAGAGTACAAAAGAGAGAAATTTTAAAGCTGGGTGTCTGGGGGAGACATCACATGTAAGCAGGTTCCATCATGCCCCCTGAGTGACAAAACTAGCAAGTTTTTATTATGGATTTCAAAAGGGGAGGGGTATATGAATAGGATGTGGGTCACAGAGATCATATGCTTCAAGGGCAATAAAATATCACAAGCAAATGGGCAGGGCAAGGTCACAAGTCCAGGGCAAAATTAGAATTACTGATGAGGTTCCCTGTCCTGATGTGCACACATTGCCATTGATAAACATCTTAACAGGAAACAGGGTTCAAAAGCAGAGAACCGGTCTGACTAGAATTTCACCAGGCTGGAATTTCCCAATCCTAACAAGCCTGTTTCATTTATACTTGTTTAGAAATTTTTGTTGTTGTACTTCCATTATTGATTTCTAGCTTTATTCCATTATGGTCAGAGAAAACAGTGTACTCTTTCGATTTTTTAAACTTCTTAAGGTTTTCTTTATGGCCCAAGATATGGTCTTAGTAAATGTTCCATAGGGAAGACATATGTTCTACTGTTGTGGGGTGAAGTATTTTTAAAATATGAGTTATATTCAGTTAGTTGATGTTCAGTTTTTCCATAAACATGCTGATATTTTCTTTAGTAGTTCTATCAGTTGATGTAAAACTCCACATCTATGATTGTGGATGTGTCCTGTTCTTCTTTCAGTTGTATCAGTTTGCACTTCATGTAATCTGAGACTCTGCTATTTGGTACATAGACATTTAGGATTATTATGATTTTGTAGGCTTTCTTTTCGTTAACATTATGTAGTATCTCTTTCAGTCTGTAGCAATTTTCTATGCTCTGAAACCTATTTTGTCTAATATTATTATAACCATTTCTGCTTTTTGAGATTAATATTTGCATAATATATCTTTTTTCATCCTATTATTTGTAATCTACTCTTTTCAATAAATTTTAAATTAGTTTATTTTTAGCATTATGTATTTGGCTGAGCTTTTTATCCACTATTTCACCCTCTACCTTTTGATTTGGGTATTTATGGAATTTATATTTAAAGTAATTATTGATATGATAGTGCTTAACCCTGTTACTTTGCTTTTCAATTGTTTTACTGGTTGTCATTTACCTGTTTCTGTTTTCTTACAGGTTTCTTGAATATGTTTTAGAATTCTATCTTTATTTTTATATATTGTCTTTATATATATAAGTTTTTATATAATATATATAAATTATATATTATATATGCATATATTATATATAAATTTACATTATATTAAGTTAGGCCATATACTAGTCAATAAAAATAATAATTATATATAATATATGTATAATTATATATTATGCATAAATTTATGTAAAATAGTATATGTCTATTACATATACATATTATATATTATATAGAATTACATTTATATATTCATATATATATATATATATAAGGTTGGTGCAAAAGTAATTGTGGTTTTGCCATTATTTTCAAAGGCAAAAACTGCAATTACTTTTTCACCAATCTTAATTATATATTATTTATATATTATAATATTAATTTATATATAAATATATAAACTTGTATATTAAAATATATATCATAATACATATATAATATGTATTATATATAAATATATGACTCTCTCTCTCTCTCGCTCTCTCTCTCTCTCTATATATAGGGGTCAGATGTCACTTCCCTCTCACCTCCATTGTCATAGATGAGAAATTCACTATCATTTGAAGAGGAGTTTCCTCACATTTAATGCATGATTTGTCTCTGACTGGTTTCAAAATATTCTTTACTCTTCTTGTCAATACTATAAAATTTATTAGTGTGGATTTCTTTAGGTTTGAGACTCTCAGCTTCTTGGATGAATGTGCTTGTATATTTTACTGAAGTTGGAAAGTTTTAAGCATTTTTTTATCTCCTCTTTTTTTCTTACTTTTCTTCTCCTCTCATTCTTAGATTCTGATAATATGAATGTTGGAACTTTTGTTATTGTCCCTCAGATCTGAGGTTTTTTTTTTTTTTTCCTTTTTAGTCTATTTTTTTCTCTTTTTCTCAGATTGAGTGAACTTTATTGTTTACCACTGAAGTTCACCAATTTTGTTTTTTGTTATTTCAATTATACTATCTCCATTTACTGTGCTCATTGAGATTTTTATTTCTATTTTTTATATTTTTTCAGTTGTATAATTATTTGGTTCTTTATTATAACTTCTGTTTCTCTACTGAAATATTATATTTTAAAAAATTTTTTCAAGAGTATTTATAATCACTTCCTGACTTAATTTTATAAAAGTTGCATTAACATTCTTCTCAGATAATTTTAATTTCTGACTCATTTCAGTATTAGAATCAGTTCTTGATATGCTGGATGATTTACCATTGTATCTTAGATATTTAATTTATTGTGTTAGCAAATTCTTTTCCTGTTTTTATCATTTAACATGGTAGATAATCACCCTGCTTATATTTAGCACTGGATCTTGGCCTATTTTTGTTTTTGTTTTTTTTGGTTATTTAATTTCTGGTCTTTTCAGTGTTGTTTTGTTATTTGTTTTAATCTTCAGCTCAATGAAATTTAAAGGAGTTTAATTGAGCAATGATCTATTCACTAATTAGACAGTCTCCAGAATCACAGCAGATTCAAAGAGACTCCAGCACAGCCACATGGTGGTAGAAGATTTATAGACAAAAAGGGGAAATGATGTACAGAAATCAGAAGTGAGGTACAGAACAGCTGGATTGGTTACAGGTTGGCATTTGCTTTATTTGAATAGAGTTTGAACACTTAGCAGTGTAAGAATGGTTGAAGAACAGCCACTGGGATTGACCAAGACTCAGCTATTGTTACAGGCACATACTGCAAAGTTAGATTTTCAATTTTGTCTACCTATTAAGTTAGGTTGCAGTTTGTCCACAAGGACTCAAATACAGAAGTATGTAGCCATATTTAGTTTGCTTTTACCAATTCCCCCTTTTTGGTCATTTTCTCACTTTTTAAGAGAGATTTAACAAAACTTTAGTCATTGATGTCACTATGTCACTATCACCATAGTAACTGCATTTATTTGGTCATGAGACCCAGTTGGAAACAGTAGAACAATGAGTTTTGCAAAGGTAGGAACAAACACTGAGTAGAGGGAATTTCCCCTTATACTAGAATGTCCTGTTTACAGGAGAAAAACAAAACCTGCTCTGTTCTGGTCTAAGATCTATGTGTTTCCTTAAAGTCTCAGTTTGACTATGTCACTTTTAGCACAAGTGACTCCAGTTTTGTTTGGTTTGGTCTGTTGAGGTGTAGTGAATGAACTGAGTACAAAACAATGGTCTCCCATAATTTTGTTTTAAAAAGTTCCCCTTTTTGGTCTGGTGCTCACTTAGGTAAGAGTGTGACCAAAACTTAGGGCCTTAGTGCCTTTCTCTGTTACCAGAATTTTGTGTCTGCTCTCAGCACATCATTTATAGGTTACGGTATCCTCATGGTCCCACATTTCTTTTAGCTCTTGTCATTTCAGTTGAAGAGAGACTATTTGATGTTATAGAGATGGCTGCATGCAAACATTTAAAACCTTTGAGAGAATATAACACACCAGGGAGACTATTATTATGACTATTGTAGGATAATACCAAGAGATTGGAATATGTTCCTTACCCAGGATCCCCATAAACCAAACCATATAAACTCAAATAGATCAAAGAATGAGTTAGATAAGGAGTTTATTTTCTTGACTAAGTGGTCTTTTTGTTAACCCCCTTCAATTGAATCTCTATAATATCCAAAGTTTTTTCCATAAGATATAAGTGCCAGTAGCTGCACAGATAATTCTCTGTCTAGCCACTTTTACTATACAGCATAACATTTAAAAGATAATTTAAAGTCTGTTGTGTAACCATAGCCTTTACAGTAGAATCTGCTATATAGCCATTATGAGGGATACATTTTGCATCATTGCCTCTTTTATTCCAAACCATGGAAAAAGAACCTAACAAATGATGCCTTCCAGAAGAGTGAAGGACTCTAACAACGTTCTCTTTAGCCCATGATGTGGGTTGAGAGGATTGTATCAATGTTCTGTTTCTGACTGATTAGTAGGCAACATATGTACCAGTTTCTCACTTACTTTGGGCCTTCATCTTTTGTATATCAAAGTATAAGATTATCCATGTACAAGTATGGCTGCAAAATCCTTCACAAACAAGTATACTCTATAAGTGCATACAACAGACCCCTTTTCCACTTCTATTTTTTATAGAACCATAAACAATATAAAAATACTCAAAGATAAGAGTCTCGTAATAGTAGAGAAACCTTGATCCATGATTTTGGGAAAAGCTGTTCACATCAAGAATGCCATCTTCTTCTGGGGAGAAACTTCCCTAACTATCTTTACCTTAAGTATTCCAATGGGTGTACAGTTCCAAGATGTAAAGGGACTCTTACCAGTTGTGAGATTATGAACCCAAAATTTAAGGTTCTATAGTTTTGTTGCAGTGTATATGGCAAGGGCAGTTTCTCTCTGATATTTTCAGAAGAGCCAGTCTTCACATTTTAGATTGTGAAGGGGATAATTGTCCTCAGTGAGCCATAAAAAACTTTCTTTACCTGATGAAAACACAGAGTGGCACAATAACTTAGTAATATAACATCAGTCCACTTGCATGGGAAAGGTTTTATACAACCAAAAAACATAGATTGAAGATGAAATTGAATGAAATCCCTTTATAAATGTTTAAATTACCTAACAGGTAGCCAAATGTACCTGAAGCTTTGATTGCATTCCCCATAATATGGAACCAAATATTGGTTATAAGATATTTTCACAATTTTTAAGTCACACCACATCAATATATTTAATAGGATCATTTGATCTTTTCTATGATGAGTCATGAAATGCAGACCTTTTAATAATAAAAGCTTTAAGGATTCAGAAAGGACAAGGTGGCTGTCCTGGTTGTCCATGAGTCTATGCTTAACACTGGATTTATGTCCTCCTAAATACCAGTTTTTTCTACAGATTAGGTGCATAGCACTGTTAACGGATGGGTTATTGTAGGTAATTTAACTTATACTATGGATTTCATTCAAATTGTATATCTAAACAATTTCAGTGTTGGCTGATTTAGCATGAAAATCTGGCAAAGTGTTTCCTTGGTATTCAATTAATTTTGTAGCAGTTTTATAACCCAACCACTCTTTTCATTAAAGTTCCAGGAATTTTTACCCAAGTCAAGAGACAAAATTTTAAAGTTATTAGAAACCTGTATTCAAGAGTGCCTTTCAGGGTCCTTTCCATCCTTTCATGAACCTCCTAAATGATACCACTATGCTTTTAAAGTTTTCAGAAACTGCAATTAACTGTGGAAATGACTTTAAATAGTTATAGTTAAAAATACAATTAACAAGGAAATTTGCTTAATAAAGTGGTCTACAATAACTTAATATGATAGCCATAATTATGATTGATAGCATATACTCAGACCTATTAGAATTTTAGAAATCCCATACAATTTGAGAACCTATATTAATATAATTTACTAAAATATAACTTGAAAATTAAACATTATTTTTATTTTGACAATTCTTCCCATGTGACTTAACATGTCAAATAATCCTGTTTACTCCTCTTTTGGATGCTTCAGGGGCCCTCTGTAGCATCCCAAAGTTAGAGGTCAGAAAGGACAATTTTGAAGCTGAAATTTGATTTTGACAATTTTATAAAATATCTTGAACGTCTAAAACAGTTAACATTATAAAATAGAATTCCAGATTACCATAAGTCATTTATTTAGCCAACATGATGACTCAAAAATATTTTTTAAAAAAAGACAAAAAACTTTACTCATTGGCGGAGGGAAGACTTAGCCTTCTAAACAGTGTACCTCTTGTTTTCCCCATCTTTTTCAGTAGTTCATTCAAAAGGCAAACAAAAACTTTCATTACCTTTTAATATTACATAAAAATATTTTTCAAGAGAGAAAGCCAAATTCATCCTTCCATTAGTCTACTATTTACAATAACCCCAATTTTTAATAAACCTTATAGACAAATCTATTCAATCTTAATCAGTTAGACTTTAAAGTGAAATTCTCATAAACCTTTTATAATTCTTCACAATTTTTGTAAAAGAGCAGATTAGTGTTTTAAGAAAACCCTGTTGTGCTTTTATACCAACGTTCTATTTATGGAAAAATAGAATAACTCCTCTTTAAATTTAGCCAAGGTGTTCACACACTGAATTTCTTTTACAAGATTAAATTTTATAACCATTCTACAACTAATTTAAACACTTAGCTTTATCTTATCTAATTTAAAACAATTCTTTAACCCTTTAAACTAGACAAAAAATTTACAATTTTGTGTTCTCTTATAATCTTTTACCAAAAACACAATTTCACTCTCCTCACATACCTTGCATGTAAACCTACTTTTTTCAGCAGTTTCAGTTACATGTTATAGTGGTAATTCTTAGCAACTTTCACTTTCGGTGCATAAATTTCCTTTCATAACTTACATAGATCATCTACAACATGCTTGAACTTTCTGAATTGTCCTAAACATTCTTTTTAAACAAGTCATTGTACTTTAGGACAAGAATTTACCATATAAGATCTTTTCTTATATAAAATCATTTTCTTTATAACGTTCTTTGCATAGCTAGTGGTCATAGCTAATTCTACATGTCTCCAGACCTTAAAAGTCAACTCAGTTTATGACCTTAAAGCATTTAGCAAACCAAATATCTGACCTGCATAATTTAGACCAAATGTCTTCATTTTTGCAATAATCTTTAAAATGTTTTATTTCCCAAAGATTACTAAAATCATGTGAACTAAAAGGCATTAGTTATTCTTTTTCTTTTAAAATATTTTATTTAAATGCTTATTTTACTTTAAGTCAATTAATTAGAGTTCTTTTATATAAACATTACACACACAACACATATATAACTGCACAGACAGATAGAAAGAAGACTATCACAGTAGTTGTAAGTGTTCATTTACCAGTTTCTAAGTTTCTTAAGTAAATGACTGGCTTTAGGGTGGAGTCCTTGGAAGAACAGGGCCAAGAAAGGGTCTCTGGTGAAGAAGTCCCAAGCTGTTAGAGCTTATATATCTGTTTTTAATTAAGCTGACTTTTAACCATATCACTCTTTAATAAAAGTTATTTTAGATTGCTTATTACCTAATTTTAGCCAGGCCAAACAGCTGATACTTTTGTGCTTATAAAAGGAAAATTCAAGATGGCTTATGGAGGGGAAGGGAATTTTAAAATGACAAAGGTAACACAAATATCAATTAGAAAGTACTCATTTCCTATGCTGGGAATTGAACCATGAACCCAGCAGCCATTGTGATGGTGGAGACTGAGAAATATTGCCATGTGGTTACAAGGTCAGGCTCCCAAGGACATACAATACAAGATGGAGAACTCAACAATTTTTTTATTGACCAGCTTGGTGGGCCATCTGGAACAGTGAGTTCATGGGGTTTTAGGCATGCATTTTATCCTAAGGTACCCCTCTTTATAACAAAACAGTACAGAAAGACACACAAAGAAAACCAGATTTACTATAGCTTAAGACCAGCCTCAGAATTTTTTTTTTTTTTTTCATATTAATTGGAACCTTACAGAGGAGATAAACAGTGATTTTTACCATTCATTTAACAAGTTTGCACAGAGAAAAAGAGGCCAGAAATCTGACTGGTAAGAAATTCTTATCCTTTGCCAGCATGTCAGGTTTCTGGGTTCCCCTTCATTGAGCAGCTCTAGTGACCTGGCTGCCTGCACCACATCCCTGGGACCAAGCCACAACACAAAGAAAATTTACCTGTTTCCATTCTGGCCAGAACAAACAAAACATAGACATTAGCCCTCTGCTTAGCTCCCAATATCAAACTGGCAAGGCCCAAATGTGCTCCCAAATAGATGCCGTAATCTCTAATTTTTAAAAGAAGCTTTTGCATATTATTAGGCATCCCTAGATTAGACCAATTTGGGAACCCTCATTTTTAAATGCATTTCTGCATGTTGTTCATTTGGAATGTACCACTATAAGTTATTTTTAGTAAGATTTTGCCATTTCTGTAAGACTTCATTGCCTCCCGGGCCTAATGTACAAGCCAGAAGGAGCTCAGTTTTTCAGAAATTAAGGATCCCATTTTTACCTAAAATATTGGCTTTACTTTCAGGTTCCTTTGTTTAACTTAGCCAATGAATTTTTTTTTTACCTAAGTGTGCAAGAAAATTAAACAAAGGGGTGAAATACAAAATTCCCTATGAATTTTCAAAAGCCAAATTTTATAACCCCTACAATATTACCATTTGCTACCAGTTTCTTTCTGACCCAGTCAGATGTAAGAAGCCTCTAACTGGATCCAAGCCAGTTAATTCCCAGATCAAATCCATTCCTGAATCCATTCCAGTTTCTGTCACGACTTCCAAACCCAGTTTGGATCAGAAACTTGCTCAAAGAAACTCAGATAACTCAAAACACAAATCTTTGGAGCTCTGAAATCCAAGAGAGAAGTTACCATGATCCCCAGCTACTCTGAGAGATCAAGGGACACAAGTGGGTCCTGCAGGTACCTTGCTTGTTCACTCAGTGCTCCTGGGGATCATTAGAAGCTCTACTTTGAATCCTGCTTTTGACATCATTTGATAAAAGAAAAATTTCAGCTGAATTAAGCTTAAAAGAGTTTAAACACTGTTATATGTGAGTTTTAAAAGATTTTTTTATCTTAATTGGATCGTATTATAAATGTGTGTGTGTGTCTGTGTGTGTCTATAGTTTGGTAAATTCTTTTGTACATGTCAAAGCATCTTCAGATGCCAGTAGGTACCAATCAATGCTATTATTTTAAGCGCTACATAGCATTCCAATGTATAGAAAAACAAAGTTTTTTTAATTGAAATACAAATTGACATTAAATTACTGTTATAAATAATACATCAAGAAACATTCTTATACGTGCATTTTTCACCACCTATTTCAATATTTCCTAGTGAAAAATATGAATAAATAGAATTATTGGGCCAAGTAAATTCTTTTGCCTGTCAATACATATTGCCTACTTGACCACAAAAAAAGACAGCAGTTCTTAATACAATCAGAAGTACATGAGAACTCTCACTTCCTTCATTTTCATCCTAATGCTGGGTACTATCAATATTTGAACTATCCCCATTAGATGAGTAAAATGTTCTTTTTAAATGTTAGTAAATGCTGCATTGATTTTATTTAACACATACAGACACACATTCATGCAGACATTTTGTTCAAAAACTTTTAAGTAAACCTATACTTCTGGTTAGTATATTTTGTTTAACTTTTTAATAGTTTCCTTTAATATAAATTTATTTTTCTTCATGTCTTGATGTAAAACTGAATTTAGTTTGTTCAGGTTGTTAATTATGTGCTCTAGTGCTATTTATTCTAAAATTATTTGTTCTCAACTAATGTGAAATGGCATTATTCTCATATTATAACACTCCCATAAGTGATTAGCCTACACTTCTTAAATCTATACTCAGTTACAGTGACTTCTCTATTTCTGTATAAGTTAAGACATGTAAAAATTTTAATAACCCAGGGAATTAATTGGTTTAACTTTTATATCACTTTATATACAAATGTCCTTTATGCAAATCAAATGCATATTGCATTTATTCATATAAATAAGTGTAGGGCTTTAAAATAATTTAATCTTTCACAGTGGATATAATTTCTAGTTTTATAATATCTGGGAAAATAGCTTTAGCTCAGATGACTTTTTCAATTTAATTTTTAAAACATAAATTCCTAGACTAGAATGCACTGAAGTATTGGTAGTAGCAATGATAGCAGAAGTGATAACTGGAAATAGTGTATAAAAATTAATGAAATTAAATTAGGCAAGATTATTTAAAAACTATTATAATATCTAAAAGTATACAAATTACATAATAATTGTGAGCTAAGATAGTAACCTAAAAAGAACAGAATTAATACACTGTAAGAAAAGTCTCACTTAAATTTTGACAATGCCTAGGATATAGAGAAAAATAATATGATGTGGGTTATGAGTCCTTAGAAGCACAGTATTTCTCTCTTGTCTAATATTATTATGACTAATAGTATCATTAGTAATTATTATGACTGTAGTCAATGTAGTGATTAAACAAAGTCTGGCATCAAGGCGAGACAGCCTTCCCTGGGTGTAGAAAACTTCAATGTGACATTTACTAGCATTACAAAGAGCCTCTCACTAGATCCAATCTGTAAAGACCTGGTGGGATCTGCAGGAGGTGGGAAGCTTTTTTCCTCTCAGGTTTTTATGTTCGTGAAATAGAAGAACATAAAATATATACAAGTTGTGAATACACAGAGTCCACTAAGAAACGTATCCTGGAGTGTGAGTGACAAATATAATACACAGATTAACATGCCTCTGGCATCTTATAAATGAATGGACAAATATCTCCTCATGACTTAAAATTTTCACCAGCCCTTTATGTTGACTTGTCATTACTCAATAAGTAATGCATTTCTTAAAGTTCTAAGAAATGGAATACTATTTCTGCATATTTGTTTCTGAAAGATGATTAAATCTAGTGGTATGCTAGACAGCTGACATGGACTAATGAGAGCAGACTATTAAATATTCAGGAATTCTGCAAATCGGTGGTTAAACCGTTGGTTGTTGAAAATCAGCCATTGTAGAAGTATTTATGCTAGAGATATCAGCAGATACTACAAACAAGCACCTCATTTCCACTAGTTAATTTACCAGAACACAACTAACAATTATGTTCTATTGGCCTACGATATGCTTTCTTTTAAAGTCATCTTATTTTTAGGCTTTAATTCAATACATAAGAGAGCAGACTAATTTGCCTATATAGAGAATACATTGTGTGGAATTGATGCTATGTTCTAGTTCAGTGTCTTCCAAATGTGTATCTGCTGGTCTGAGTCTGTCTGTGAATAAGACAATGAGATAATGAAGTTGAAATAAGAAAACGGAACACAGAGGAAGTTGGACATTCTCCAGGAAAATTATGGCTAATAGAGCTGTACATGTTTCAAATATAACCTCTTGTCTATTCTGCACAGTGGTCAACTATACTAGGAGTACAATTCTGGTCTTGTACTTAATTTTGGTAAAGTCTCTTTAAAGCTAGGTACTAAACATTTATTAAATGTCAAGAGAATAACTAAATATGAATTTGCATCAAAGTTCTAGAAGATATTGCAGAGATTACAGATTCAGAAATAAAAATGCCATTAAAAGTAGAAGAAGAAGGCTGAGTGTAGTGGCTCTAGCCTGTAATCCCAGCACTTTGGGAGGCCGAAGCGGGCAGATCATGAGGTCAGAAGATCGAGACCATCCTGGCCATACAAAAATTACCTGGGTGTGGTGGTGTGTGCCTGTAATCTCAGCTACGCAGGAGGCTGAGGCAGGGGAATCACTTGAACCAGGGAGTCGGAGGGTATAGTGAGCCGACACCGCACCACTGCATTCCAGCTTGGTGACAGAGGGAGACTCTGTCTCAAAAATAATAATAATA
>NC_045437.1:82263654-82306230 GCF_002776525.5 Piliocolobus tephrosceles | reverse complement strand
GCTCACTTGGACTCGGGAAGGGGAACATCACACACTGGGGCCTATCAGGGGGGAGGGATTGCATTGGGGAGTTATACCTGATATAAATGATGAATTGATGGGTGCTGACGAGTTGATGGGTGCAGCACACCAACACGGCACATGTATACATATGTAACAAACCTGCACGTTATGCACATATACCCTAGAACTTAAAGTATAATAAAAAAATAAAAATAAAATAAAAAAAAAGATATAATACTTTGAGAAAACCACTGTCATAAGGAGAGAAGCTGTTTCTTTCTAATCTTGTATTCTTATCTATCCTAGCTAATTAATAAATATTTGTTGAACTGGGTTTCTCATCTAAGTTAGGGAATAGAGAAGCTAATGTTCTCTACTGAATAAGAAAAATAAACAGGAAAAAAAGAAGATATGTTTAGTTTTTACTGTGCAAATGATCAATTACATGTTAACATATCAATTATATCAGAACATATTAATATGAGTATTTTTCATATCCCATAAATGTATGACATAAATATCTTCATATGAAATATAGAATGTGTGATTTTTGCATTTTTGGCTATCAATTGATGAAATATTTAGAATCCAAAGAATGATTCTAATGTACAAGCAGAAAAAGAGACAGATATTTCTACTAGGAGGTTGAGGCAGGAGAATCACTTGAACTTGGGAGGTGGAGGTTGCAGTGACATGACATCATGCTACTGCACTCCAGTCTGGGTGACAGAGTGATACTCCATCTCAAAAAAAAAAAAAAAAAAAAAAAAAATCGTATTTACAAAATGATAAATTAAATATTTAAGAAAATAAATACTTGTAAAGTTGTATAATAAATGAAGGTAATATTAACATGAACATTCTTTAAAAGGAATGATGTAAGAATGCTCACATGACTTATTACTAAGGCATCAACATCAAAAATAAGAAAAGATGAAAGAGAAAAGAGGCCAAGAAAAGTGAGATTAATATTTTACACTAAATTATACCTATATCTGGTGCAATTTGTATTTTTTTAAAATTTTTGAAGTAATTTTGGGTTAACAGAAGAGTTGCGAGAATAATTCATTGTTATATGTTTCACTAGCTTTCCCTAATGTTAATATTTTACACAACCATAGTACAATTATCAAAACTAAGCAATTACTATAGATACAACATTATTGACTAAGCGACAGATATACTCAAATATCATCGTTTTTTTTTGTTGTTGTTGTTGTTAATGGCCTTTCTTGTTGTTGTTCTAAAATCCAATCCAAGTTTTCAACATTGTCATACCTCATTTTCTTCAATTTGTGACAATTTCTCTGTGTTTTCTGTTTTATTACCTTGATAACTTAGAAGCATACTAGTAAATCATTTTTAGAATGCCCTTCATTATGGCCTTGTCTGATATTTTCTTAGATTATATTGAGGTTATATATCTTAGGGAAGAATAACTCAGAAAAGATGGTGTGTTTCTTAGCGCATTATTTTGGGGATTCATAATCTCAATATGTGTTATTACTGCTGATTGTAACATCGATCAGTTGATTAAAGTGATGACTGCCAAGTTTCTTCACTAGAAGGCTTTTATTCTTCCCTTAGTATTTTTAAAATTATTGCAAGAGTTATTTTTAGACCATGTAATATCCAATTTTTCTTACCTTTTAACCATTAATTTTAAAACTATCTGTGGATGTTGCCTTTAGCAAATATTACTATGGTCTTCTAATGATGATTTCCTATTTCTCTCAGTTTTGTCATTCTTATGAATTTGAAATCTTTCTGTTGGAAAGACTTACAGGCTCATATTTACTTATTCAGTCATTAACTTATATAAGTATGGACTCAGGAGTATTATTTTATTTGGGGGGGTTATAATTCAACACTGTAAGTATGTATTTTGTTGTTCAAATTGTTCCAGTTTTGGCCCTTAGGAGTTCTGAGTGACCTCTGACATTCATTCTTCATGCACCTATTTTTGTTTGTTTGTTTGTTTTTAATTTACAACTTCTTCAGTGATGGCATTATAAGAAACTCTAGGCATGTTTTGTTTTGTCCTTGATCCAGCTCTGGATCAACCACCTCTCTAAGGGTTTCTGGATCCTTTTATTAAAAAACTAAGGTCTGTAGAAGCTAACATCTGGTTCCTAGATGTGCTGATTTCTTCTGGCATGACACAACTAACAGAGCTAGGAAATACACACACACACACACATACATATATATATATACACACACACACACATATACATGTGTAAACAGATAGTCTATATTAATTTTTGCATCTCTCTGTATGTATCTATAAATAAGTTCATCCTGAAACCTGCAACATCAATCCAAAAGCACAAGGTTCATTTTAGACTTACCCCTTTGTTCACTTGTAATTTCTTTCTCCAGAAACTTAGTTCTCATTATCTATTACATATTTTGTTATTCTTCAATCCTAACATATATACATATATCAACTAGTTATAGAACTGCTAGCCCATATTGCTGTGGAAAAATTTCTTCATTGCTAAATAACAAATGGGATAAAGAAACATAAAGAAATGTTTTTTAAAATTGAAGTGAATAAAATGTAACATACAACATAAAATTTGTGGGATGTGCTAAAGGGATGTTTAAAGGAAAAAAATTAGCACTAACTGTTTATGCTAGAAAAGAACAAAGGTATAAAATCAATAATTTGGCCAGGTGTGGTGGCTCACACCTGTAAACCCAGCACTTTGGGAGGCCGAGGCAGGTGGATCATGAGATCGGGAGTTCAAGACCAGCCTGACTAACATGGAGAAACCCTATCTCTAATAAAAATACAAAATTAGCTGAGTGTGATGACATATGCCTATAATCCCACCTACTCGGGAGACTGAGGAAGGAAAATCACTTGAACCTGGGAGACGGAGCTTGTGGTGAACCAAGAACAGGCCATTGCAGTCCAACATGGGCAACAAGAGCAAAATTCCGTCTCAAAAAAAAAGGAAAAATAAGTAATTTAAGCTTAAGAAACTAATGAAAGGGAAGAAAATGAAAAGCAAAGCAATCAGTAAAAATAGATACATAAACCAATTCAATTTGAGTGATTTTTTTTTTTTTTTTTTTTTTTTTTTTTTTGACACAGAGTCTTGCTATGTCACCCAGGCTGGAGTGCAGTGGCCTGATCTCGGCTTACTACAAGCTCCGCCTCCCGGTTTCATGTCATTCTGCTGCCTCAGCCTCCCCAGCATCTGGGACTACAGGTGCCCCCCTGGCACACTTGGCTATTTTTTTTTTTTTTTTTTGTATTTTTAGTAGAAAGGAGATTTCACCGTGTTAGCCAGGATGGTTTCGATCCCCTGATCTCGTGATCCGCCCACCTCAGCCTCCCAAAGTGTTGGGATTACAGGCATGAGCCACCGTGCCTGGCCAATTTGAGTGATTTTTATCCAACCATCGTCAAGATCACTGATATTTTCCTTGTATGCATCTTATCTATTGATGATCTGTCTGTATTACAGTTCTTCCAAACAAAACAAAACCAAAAAAACAAAACCCAGAATCAATAGGATATGCATATTGATAATATAGAAGGTATTTCTTATAAGGGATTGACTGAAGTGATTATGGATGCTGAGAAGTCCCACAATCTTCAGTCTGCAAGCTGGAAGTCCAGGAAAGTTGTCGGGTAGTTTTAGTTCAAATCTAAGGACCAGAGGAGCCAATTGTGTAAGTCCCTGTCAAAGTCCAAAAGCCAGAGAATCAAGAGCAGCAAGGTCCACAATCAGAACTAGATGGATGTCTCATCTCAAGCACACAGGAAATTTCTCCTTCTCTCTCTCCTTTTTTTTTTTTTTTTTTTCAGTTCAGATCCTCGATGGTTTAACTGATGCCTACTCACATCAGTAAGGTTAAGCTTCTTCACTCAGTCTACCAATTCAAATACTAATCTCTTAGATGTACCTTTAGAGACACACCCAGAAATAATGTTTTACTAGCTATCTGGGTATCCTTTAGTTCAATCAAGTTCAATCAATTCAGTTCAATCACAAATTATATGTGTCAGGTTGACACATATAATTAATCATAATGAAGTCCAAGACATTCTTCATTTCTACAACTATGTTTTTCCTTTGTAGCATTTCCACTAGATTATTTTTTATAGATGAAAACTATAACTTTGCTGAAATTACTCATCTGGTCTTGCATGCTGTCTGCCTTTTCTACTTGAGTGTTTTAAATATTTGGTATGCTTTAAAAACAAAGCAAAAACCTGTCATATATTTCTGTCATGCCTAAGCCTATTTCTCATGGTTGCTTTTTCTTGAGGGGCTGATTTATCTTTCCTTTTCATATACTTAATAATGTTTTGGTTGAAAACTAGACTTGTGTGCAAGACTGAAGAGACTGAGATAAATAGCTTGCACATGAACACATTTTTTTTTTCTAATGTTCTTTAGTGAGAGGTTCTGAGTTATTACAATTAGGAACTGGGTTGGTATTGAGGTTTGTTTATTTGTCTGTATGTTATCGTTACCCTTAGCACATCACATGCTTCAAATTCTATTAGCAAAATCTTGTATTTATAGTGGAAACTGGTTTGCCAGAGTTGTTTTGTTTGTTTTTAAACACTTCAGAGTTTGACACCCTGTCACTTTAGTGCTCTTCTTGCACTATGCCACAGAATCTCCTTAAGCTGATAAACAACTTCAGCAAAGTCTCAGGATACGAAATCAATGTGCAAAAATCACAAGTATTCTTATACACCAGTAACAAACAAACAGAGAGCCAATCATGAATGAACTTCCATTCACAATTGCTTCAAAGAGAATAAAATACCTAGGAATCCAACTTACAAGGGATTTAAAGGACCTCTTCAAGGAGAACTACAAACCACTGATCAGTGAAATAAAAGAGGACACAAACAAATGGAAGAACATACCATGCTCATGGATAGGAAGAATCAATATTGTGAAAATGGCCATACTGCCCAAGGTAATCTATAGATTCAATGCCATCCCCATTAAGCTGCCAATGACTTTCTTCACAGAATTGGAAAAAACTGCTTTAAAGTTCATATGGTAACAAAAAAGACCCCACATTGCCAAGAAAATCCTAAGTCAAAAGAACAAAGCTGGAGGCATCATGCTACCTGACTTCAAACTATACTAAAAGGCTACAGTAACCAAAACAGCATGGTACTGGTACCAAAACAGAGATATAGACCAAGAGAACAGAACAGAGCCCTCAGAAATAATACCACACATCTACAGCCATCTGATCTTTGACAAACCTGAGAAAAACAAGAAATGGGAAAGGATTCCTTATTTAATAAATGGTGCTGGGAAAATTGGCTAGCCATAAGTAGAAAGCTGAAACTGGATCCTTTCCTTACTCCTTATACGAAAATTAATTCAAGATGGTTTAGAGACTTAAATGTTAGACCTAATGCCATAAAAACCCTAGAAGAAAACCTAGGGAATACCATTCAGGACATAGGCATGGGCAAGGACTTCATGTCTAAAACACCAAAAGCAATGGCAACAAAAGCCAAAATTGACAAATTGGACCTAATTAAACTAAAGAGCTTCTGGACAGCAAAAGAAACTACTATCAGAGTGAACAGGCAACCTACAGAATGGGAGAAAATTTTTGCAGTCTACTCATCTGACAAAGGGCTAATATCCAGAAGCTACAAAGAACTCAAACAAATTTATGAGAGAAAAACAAACAACCCCATCAAAAAGTGGGCAAAGGATATGAATAGACATGTCTCAAAGAAGACATTCATACAGCCAACAGGCACATGAAAAAATGCTTGTCATCACTGACCATCAGAGAAATGCAAATCAAAACCACAATGAGATACCATCTCACACCAGTAGAATGGCAATCATTAAAAAGTCAGGAAACAACAAGTGTTGGAGAGGATGTGGAGAAATAGGAACACTTTTACACTGTTGGTGAGATTGTAAACTGGTTCAAAATCTCTGTGGAAAATGCTGTGGAAAAATTTTGAAAATACTCGTTCAAAATACTGTGGAAAACAGTATGGCGATTCATCAAGGATCTAGAACTAGAAATACTATATGACCCAGCCATCCCATTACTGGGTATATACCCAAAGGATTATAAATCATACCGCTCTAAAGACACATGCACATGTATGTTTATTGTGGCACTATTCACAAGAGCAAATACTTGGAATCAACCCAAATGTCTATCAGTGACAGACTAGATTAAGAAAATGTGGCACATATACACCATGGAATACTATGCAGCCATAAAAAAGGATGAGTTTGTGTCCTTTGTAGGGACGTGGATGCAGCTGGAAACCATCATTCTTAGCAAACTGTCGTAAGAACAGAAAACCAAACACCGCATGTTCTCACTCATAGGTGGGAATTGAACAATGAGATCACTTGGACTCTGGAAGGGGAACATCACACACTGGGGCCTATTATGGGGAGGGGAGAGGGGGAAGGGATTGCATTGGGAGTTATACCTGATGTAAATGTTGAGTTGATGGGTGCTGATGAGTTGATGGGTGCAGCACACCAACATGGCACAAGTATACATATTTAACAAACCTGCACGTTGTGCCCATGTACCCTAGAACTTAAAGTATAATAAAAAAAAAAAAAGAAAGAAAGAAAAAGAAAAAGAAAATATACTTTGTGTAATTTCTATTATTTTTAATTTAAGATATATTTTGTTGTCTAGACTATTACCTTTGTTGGTAAATGTTCTAAGTGAGCTTGAGAAACATGTGCATTATGCCATTTTTGCATGAAGTATCCAATAAATGTCAATTAAATCATGTTGATTCATAGTGTTGCTCAGATCAACTTTATCCTATTTTCTGCCTCCTTAATCTATCAATTACTGAAAGAAGGATGCTAAAGTCTCCAACTATAATAGTTCATGTCTATTTTTCTTGATGTTCTATTAGGGCTTCTTTGGTTGTTGTTTATATATTTTGTCTATTTTGTCCTTTTTTGCATATTTTGATGATCTACTTTTAGCAGTATAACCAGTAAATGATAATCTGAAGATTGGCCTCTTAATGACTATGTAATGCTTCCCTTTATCCTTCATAACTTTACTTTTCTGAAGTCTACTTTGTGTGAATTTAATATAGCCACTACATGTTTATTTTGATTAGTGTAGTTTGATATATCATTCTCTCTTCATTTTTAAAACAGCTTTATTGAGATAGAACTCAATATCACTTTACTTCTAACCTATCTTAACCTTAAAAAAATAATACAAAAAACTTTTATTTTAGATTCAGTAGTAAACATGCAGGTTTGTTATATAGGTAAACTCGTGTCACAGGGATTTGTTGTACAGGTTATTTCATCACCCAGGTACTAAGCCTAGTACCCAATAGTTATTTTTTAATTTTTTTCTGCTCCTTACCATCTTCCTACCCTCTAATTTCAGGTAGCCCTCAGTGTCAGTTGTTCCCGTCATTGTGTCCATGTGTTCATAATTTAGCTCCCAATTATAAGTGAGAACATGTGGTTTTTGTTTTTTTGTCCTTGTGTTAGTTTGCTAAGGATAATAGCTTCCAGCTCCATCCATATTTTGCAAAGTACATGATCTCATTCTGTTTTATGGCCGCATAGTATTCCATGGTATATATGTACCACATTTTATGTTTTCCGTCTATATCTCAGTCTTTATACTTAAAATGAGTTTCTTATAGACAATATATTATTTGTCTTTCTAAAAAATGCTTTCTGACAATCTATATTCTTAAATTGGTCTATTTCAAAATTCTTGTTTAAAGTAAGCATTGATATAGTTGAGTTAGTATTACCATATTTGTAACTATTTTCCTCTTCTTCTTTTTTTTTTAGACAGAGTTTTGCTCTGTCACCAGGCTGGAGTGCAGTGGCGCGATCTAGACTCATTGCAACCTCTGCCTCACAGCTTCAAGTGATTATCCTGCCTCAGCCTCCTGAGCAGCTGGAACTACAGGCACATGCCACCATGCCCAGCTAATTTTTGTATTTTTAGTGGAGCTGGAGTTTCACCATGCTGGCCAGAATGGTCTTGATCTCTTTACCTCGTGATCCCCATGCCTCGGCTTCCTAAAGTGATGGGATTACAGGCATAAGCCACCGCACTCAACCTTCTTTTTTTTTTTTTTCACATCAGTTGTTTTTACTTTTTCTACTGTCTTTGAATTGGGCATTTTCTTGTATTCCAGTTTACTTTCTCTTTTATCACATCAATTGCATTTACATTTTTAATTTTGGAGAATTCCCTAGGGATCATAATATGCTTTTTTACTTAATCCATGCAAACCTTCAGTTAATACTATGACACTTCATGTGTAGTAAAGGTGGGTGATACTGGCACATTGTCATTTTTTTTTTTATTTCTTTTGTCATTGCTTTCATTTATTTTTAATCTACTCAATTTTACAATCACCAAATATATTACTAGTATTATTACTTTAAATACAGCTATTTTTAGATCAATTAAAAATTAAAAAATAATTTTTTAGTTTCTAGTTGACTTATTTATTTTCAATGATCTTCCTTGAAAGGTGGATATGCTGTCAACACACTCCTATTTTTTTTTTTTTTTTTGTCTCAGAAATTATTTCCCTGTACTTGATAAAGATAATTTCATTGGATATAAAATTCTAGGTTGGCAATTTTTCTTTCAATACTTTAAATATTTCCTTCTATTCTCTCATGATGATATGCTTTTTAATGAAAAGTTCGGTGTAATTCTTAACTTTATTTCATTGTAAGTAAGGTGTTTAATTTCCTCCGAGTTCTTTAAGATCTTCTCTTTATCTTTGGTTTATTGACATTTGAATATGGTATGCCTAGGTTTAGTTTTTTGTTTGTTTGTTTTTATTTGTTTATTTTTATTTTTTGCATTCATCCTGCTTTGTATTATCTGAGCTTCTTGGACTGTGGTTTGGTATTTGTGATTACATTTGGAAAGTTCTGAGCTATTACTGCTCATATGGCTCTGCTTGATTCCTTCCTTATGCTCCTTCCAATATTCCAATAAAGCAAATGTTATACTTTTTGAAATTATTCCACAGTTCTGGATATTCTGTTTGGTTTTGTTGCTGCAGTTTTTGTTTCCATTATTATTCCTTCTTCACTTTGCATTTTAGTTTGAGAAGTTTGCACTGAAATATCTTCAGGCTCAATGATTCTTTTCAAATCCATTTGCTGTCTACCTATTTAAGGCATTCTTCATTTCTGTTACAGTGTTTCTGATTTCCTACATTTATTTTGATTGCTTCTTGAAGTTTTTATCTTTTTACTTCATTACTCATCTGTTCTTGCATCTATTTTTCCATTAGACTCCTTAATATATCAATCATAGTTATTATAAATCCCTTTCTGATATTTTCAAAACCTGTGCTATAACTCATGTTCTGATACTTAGCTTGTTGTTTTGACTCTTGATAATATTTGTTTTCCTGCTTTTTTCCTTCTTTTTTTTTTATTGAAAAAGGTAATGTATCTAGTAATAGAAATTGAGCTCAATATGCCTTTGCTGTGAGGTTTTATGTTAATATGTATGGTAAGGAGTCTGACTCAAATTTTGATGTTTGACTACTGGCAGCTTTTCTGCCTCGTTCTTCCCCGTTCCCCAGTGCCATCCATCTGGTCAAGCTGGTAAGAAATCTTGGGTTCTGCTTCTTTTGTCACTGGTGAGGAGCCCATGATTGTGCCCAGGAAGCCTCACCGTGTCCACCCAGTAGCCGTAATAAAAACCCTGAACCAGTTTAATTTTCTTGCTCTCTTAAGTCATTTCATACCTCTTTCAGAGTAAAGCAAATCAAAATATTTCAACCCCCAAAATGACTCCCTGTTATAGTGGGCATTTTGAATTAAAGGCCCTTAAACATCAGTAGACACTGAAAAAAAAAGTTTCTTTCATTTACATAGAGACTAGATGGAACCCCCAAGGAAAACAATTGTTTTTCCTTCTCATGTCTGTTATCTGATTATCTGTTGCAGAGCAGAAGACTGAAGAATGTAGCAACACCTGAACTGACCCTTTCATGAGACAGTGCCTGTCTCTCAGGCTCATTCATTTTCTAAGGAGAACCATTTACAAGTTAATCTCTGTTCCCTACTTTATTAATTTTCCCTAATAATCATTTATTGCCCCTCAACAGAATTACAAATATTCTCCACCTCCCTTCTCCCTCTGAAACAAGAAATATACAAACTTCTATACCCCACTGAGGATTTGGTGATAATAACTTTGTGGTTCTCCCCCAAGCACATGAATAAATTGTATGCCATTTCTTCTATAAATCTTCCTTTTGTCCATCGATTTTTTATCAAAGCTTCAGAAGGTGAAGTGAAAGTTTTCCCTTGACCCTTAAAAGAAGTCTATTCTGTTCTCTCCAGAAAACTTCCACCATACAAGTAATAAATATTTCATATCCTCTTGATGTCTTTATGCTGCCACCAGTTGCCATGTCTGAAACCATTACACCTATGCGGAAAATCTGAAATAATCATCCTAGGAATTGGACTGCATTTAATGTTTTCTGTATTTGTAGGTCATGGAGGCTTAAAATTTTTCCAATGTCTTGTTTTGTCTTCCCTGTTGTTTTTAAGCTTCAATAAGAACTTTTACAAAATAAAAAATATATCTTGCAGATCTCACATCTGTAATCCACAATTATTATCCTGGAGTACTATTGATATGGAAAAGTATGGAGGATGGAATGTAATTTTCCAATGGGTTCTTCTTGTCCTCTGCACAGATACAGCTGATTTACTAACACAGCCATATTGCAATAGAGAAAGTATAGTAAACACAGAGCCAGTCAACAGACAGGAGTTCATTACACCTTTCAAATTTGAAGGCTAAGTTTTTTAATAATAATAGGACAGGCAGGGGGCTAGAGGATAGGGAATATTCACTGGGTTGGTGATGGAATTATAGGGGGTCAAAGTTGTCCTCTTGCACTGAGTTTCTGGGTGGGATCACAAGACAAATTGAACCAGTTTAACAGTCTAGTTGGCACCAGCTGGTACATCAGAATGCAGGTTCTCTATTTTTTTTTTTTTTTTTTTTTTATGACAGAGTCTCTCTCTGTCACCCAGGCTGGAGGAGTGCCGTGACGCGATCTCGGGTCACTGCAAGCTCCGCCTCTAGGTTTCATGCCATTCACCTGACTCAGCCTCCTGAGTAGTTGGGACTACAGACACCCACCACCACAGCTGGCTAATTTCATTTTTCTTTTTTTGTTGTTGTTGTATTTTTAGTAGAGACGGGGTTTCACCACGTTAGCCAGGATGGTCACGGTCTCCTGACCTCGTGATCCTCCTGGCTCCGCCTCCCAAAGCACTGAGATTACAAGCGTGAGTCACCATGCCTGGCCTTAATTCGTTAGTTTTACAAAGGTAGTTTTTGTCACCAAGCATGGAGAGATTACGTTTAGGAAGGGCTGTTATCATACTTGCTTTAAAGTTAAACTCTAAACAAAATTGCTCCCAAAGTTAGTTATGCCAAAGAATAAGCAAGGACAGTTTAGAAGATAGAAGCAAGATGGAGTCAGCTATGTCAGATTTCTCATACTGTCATAATTCTGCAAAGGTTGTGTCAGGGAAGCATTCTATAATCTCATGCTTAAATATTAGCCTCTTAGTACAGCTGTGTCCCTGGGCTGTCACCTTCACAAGTGCTCCCCACCAGCCCCTGTGTTTATTTGATACAGGTAGGCTAAAGAAGGTTGAATTCAGACAATACTCTAAGACTTTTCCCTAGGTAGAACATGGTTTTATGAATTATTTCCCCTGGGTAGTGGCCCTTTGTTATGGAGGAAACTCTTGGCAATTTTTTGGTTACCTTTCCCCGCCACACTCAGAGCCAATAGAGAATCTATCTTGGCTCTTCACTATGAGAACTTGGTTGTGTTTCTGAAGGCAATACCCACTGAAAGTGTGGGGGTACTGCTAAAATTTGGAATTTCTGACTCTCCTGCTAATCCACACTCAGTTACCAGCACCCAGTCTCCCAAAATTCATCAAAATTACCATTTAAGTGTTCCTACCAGTTTTTGGCTCCAACAACTTCTGCTCTAGATAGTACATCTCAAACTGCAACTCTCTGGAGTTATCTGTCTCTCTCAATTTGAAGGTGGCAGTTTTCCCTGTTAACACAATGCCCTTATGGGACCAAGAAAACTCATTGGTTTCTAGTTTGATTAGCTTTTCTCATATGGATGGAAATAACAAATTCCAAGGGCACCTATACCTATTCTACATTATCTAGTTCTTTGTCTCTTTCATATTGGCTCTTACTAAATATTTTTAACTTTTGCCTGATAAGTAATGTTCATCATACTGAAAATCATTAAAAATGCCAAATGTGAACTAATACGAAAGTCTAATGTTCTCTGTTTTCTTGTATATACTTAACTTTCTAAAAGTCAATGTGTCTCAACCCATGACATCATTAATAAGTGCTTTACAGTTTGTACTTTTAAAGATCCACATAATTTTCTAACTTCCTTTGTTTTATTCACTTTTATTATAAAGTTGTCCTATCACAGAACAATTATTCTTTCCTTGAGTCTGTTACAAAAATACATTTGAAATTTTGCACAGTGCTACTCCTGATCTCAGAAATGTTATTTCCCCTCTACCTTGGAAATTTATTCATTCATCTGGGCACAGCTCAAATTTCAAACTTTCTGAAAAGTATATCCCAATTTACTCAAGTAATTGGTTAATTTCTATGAATTTGTTAGTTGTTTATTCTCCTTTTGTATTTTTTGTATAATCTTTCTACACTTCATATTTATTGTTTTCCAATTTTTCTCCCTTACTAGACTTTAGTCAAGAAACTGTTCATTTTTGCATTATTAGAGCTTTGCTCACACTGAATTCAATAAGCATTTGTTGAATTATTAATGTCTTAGGTTTAAACCAGTTTTTTTCTCTCTTCTTATAATGTATAATCTTATAACGTGAATCTTAATAAATCAAACCAAATATTTTCTTAAATTTTCTTTATACGTTTGCACATTGTTTCCTAATATTTTTTCCTGCATTGCTAAAAAACTTTGAAGAGCTCAGGCTATACAATCTAGATCAAATATAAACAATACTAAATTAAAACAGGAATTTTTGTTGCTTCTAAGATGGAAATCTAAACCCAATTTATTAACAGTAAAGACATAGTGGTTTGGTCCCCATTGTAACTGCTACAGATCTGATGAGTGGAGGAACACCAGGGTTCTTGGTCCTGGCACTGGTTTTGATAACATGACATAGATGCACATGAAGTTGTTTTAAGGAGTGAAAGGTTTAATAGGCAAGAAAGAAGGAAGGAAGAAAGAAGAAAACAGCTCCCCCATGCGGAGACAGAGGGAGGGGGTATTGGAGCAAAGAGAAAACCCCAAGTGTGGCTGAAATCAGTCAGTTAATATGAAGAGACTGGAGGAGGTGATGTCTGGTTTGCATAGGGTTCAGGGGATTGGTTTGACCAGGCATGTCATTCAGGTAGCCCGTGAAAAACTGACCCTCCCATCTAGCCTTTCAATATGCAAATGCAGAGCGCCATGATGTTCCACACACGGAGATATATGGGGGTGGCCATGTTTCCAGGCACATGTGAGGCAAGGACAAGAAGAAGGTGGCAGGAATTGCCATGTTTGGGTTGACCCAGTTTATGTTTTTATTTTTTTCAGTCCATAAGTATATTGTCTTTATCTGAAAAATTCTCATGGAAAATTGTTTGGTTTAGCTCTCAGCAGCCCAGTTCTGAGCTCTGAGGAAGCTTGCCTTCTTTTGAGCTACCCCATCTTTCTTCTGAGCAAGGGACATTTTGGTATGGTTCCACCTCTTCTTTTTAATTTATTTCTTGGGCTTCTTTTCATAGACTGGATTCTCTCATATAGCAGCATAAGCTTTCTTATACATCTCCTCCACCATGTCTGGAGTTACACTGTTTTTTTTTATGTATTGAGAGAACTGTTTCTTGTAAGCATCTTCCATTAAGTAATGTATATCCTCTAAAATATTCTGCCCCATGATGTGCTTCTGATGTACTTCTGCATTAAATTCCTTGCTTTCAGAATCATAACTAGGGAATTGTTTGGTACTATGAGGGACAGACAAGCCTCCATCAATAGCTCCCTTCAGGGCACCAAAAACTTTATTGCCAGTGGTAGTTTTGGCAAGGCCTACATCCAAATAGTAGATAAAGGGCACCTGGCTGACCATCAATGTTTTCCACATTGTATTTATTGCCAGTCACCTCCACTTGGCCTTCATAGATTTTGTCCATGCCAAATCTATTGAGAAGCCAGTGGACCAGCAGCAGGCCAGCCCAATACGCTAAAGCATAATTTGTCAGGCCAACCTTCACACCATATTTTGGCAGTTAGTATGCCTATGATGCACACACTATCATATCCCCTTTTATACGAGCATAAGCAATCTAATAAATGATATCTTTGTTACACGAACTATCATTCTGTATTTGGGTGTGTTGTATTTATTTTTATCCTGTATCTCCAAGCATTTCTGAGCACAGAAATCAGTTTTGCCCTCTTATCATCTTCTAAATTTCACTTGGTATCTTTCAAAGTAGGCCTGATTCTTAACAACTTTAACAAACCCCATCCTGCTGAACCTGCATCCATGGCCTGACAGAGACCAACAGGCCCAGCAGCACTAGGGAGTGCAAAGGGCCATGGCCCTTGCTCAGACGCAGTATGCGGAATCCAGGTTTGAATGGCTTGCAATTGCATATCAAAGATTGCCTGGTCAAACCAATCCCCTGAGCCTCTGAGAGCCAGGGCTTTCCTGCTAGACAATAAACATTTCTGGAGCTGCTTTAAAAGAAACAAAAAATTTCCAAGGACCCTTTTTCCTCTATATCTACTTAAAATAATTTCTTAATAACTCCTACAACATAACCTCATATTGAGCATTTTTGGATTTATAGAGAGAAAGGGCTGAGGAAAACAAAAATACAGAAGATGAAGCAGACTGGTCACTTCAGAGTTACTTTCCTTGTAAAGGTTAAAGCAAAGATGATTTTTGTTGTTATGCTAGCTAAAAATGCCCTATATAGGGATTTGACTATTCTTTCCTTCTCCTGATTTCTTGGAAGGTCAGATAAACATTTAGTTTTGGTTTCGTCATGTGGAATGTCAGCCTGAGCAGCTCTGTTTGGGTTTAGTTGTTGGGCCTAGAACAGAAAGTTCAAACCAATGATTTCTTACACATTTTATTTAACAATTTCCCCTTTTTAGTTAGGATCTCACATAGAACCAAAACCTATAGTACTAATGCTACTCTCAGTCATCATCATTTTGGGATTTGGGTTTTGACACATCATTCATAATTTACAGTGTTTTTATTGTCATATGTTACTTGAAGGTTTTATTATTCCATCCATAAAGGCCACTTAGTAGTCAGCAGATGGCTGCATGTGGACATTTAAGACTTTTTGAGAGGGTGTATTATACCAGGAAGACTAGTATTAGGACCATCAAGAGGATAATACCAAGAGCTTGGAGTATGTCCCTTAGCTAGGGTCACCATAAACTAAACCAACCAAAATTGAATAGACAAAGAATGAGTCAGACAAGAAATCTCACCTAATTTAACCAAGCAATCTGTTTACTAATTTTTTGTAACTGAATTTGTATAACACCTGACATATTTATCCATATGCAATCAGTGCCATCAACCTTATAGACTCATTTCTGTTCAGGTAGTAGAAAATCTAGCATCCCATGACAGGTTAAACTAAAGCAGGGAGTAAGAATAAATGGGCATACAAATTTTATTCTATAAAAGGGACCTGTGGTATAATTTGAACAACAGTTGCACAGTGGATATTGATCAAGTTACTCACTAGTGGATTAAAGAATTCCTTGGGTGAGGTAAATATTTGGATTTGACATGACAGATCCAACATTTCATCAAGTTATTCACAGAAGCTGCTGACTATGAATTTGTATGTATAGTATTATTCCACCAAGCAAAAAGGGTAGGCTTGAGCAAGGAAAAAGTAAGGGTAAGAGTCCTACTATGATGGAAACTCCTGTTCTGATGTCTTAGGGAAAAACCACTCACAGAAGAAAATCATTAATATATCCTCCTTGTTTGCACTTTGAATGTCTCTGATTACAGCATGAAGGATTTTGGTAAATCTTCTGTGTGGCCCACATACCAGGCATGAGACAAGGGTGTGAAAGTTGCAAGCGTGAATTTTACGTCATGTTTTCCAGCTTCAGGTTGTAGGGCTTCAGGAATAGAGCAATTGTTGTTCTCAGTTGGAGAGCTGTAGCCATATGTTGGAGGAAATTAGAAGAATTCAGGATCCAATCCTGTATACAGGTAAACCATAAAAACTTGAAAACAATAAAAAGGACTACAGTCTAATAACAAGTATACCTATAGTTTTTCTTCAGAAACAATTTTTTTTCTCTCTACAGTTACCCTCATTTCTAACAAAGATAAATGGAATGAAATCAGTTTGTCTGCAAAACCAGTACAGTTTCATTAAACTTGGTCGGATTATTTACATAAGTATAGAAAGAATAGACATTGACCACATAGGCTCTTTTGAAGTTGACTTTACTGGAACTTTTGATGGAGAATCTTAGACTGGACTTTAAAAATCTCTCAAGGCTAAAAAGTCAAATCAAAGCAGACTTCAGACTTCACCTGCAGTACCTATAGATTCAGTCTACGTGAATCCTCAAATATGGCATCGCTGTTAAAGCTTTGGTAATATAACCAGTATTTCTAATGGTATCTTGTTATAAAGAGAGTTTATTATAATTTAGCTTATCAAAATAATTATGTTTCCTTAAAATAACAATATTCCTGAATAGTTTCTAAATTCTAGATGGATAAGATAGGGAGAAAAAGTAAATGTTTCCTTTTTGTTCACAAGAGTAGACTTTACTAAATTTCTATAAACCATGCATAGCTCAAAAGTAAAACATAATCCTTAAATCTGAAAAGCAAAGCATTTTTTAAAAGCAATAGTTCAAATTAATAAGATGCATAAATTTATAATTTTTGTATCAGTTCATTCTGTCTCATGTAATTAATTCTTGTTTTGCTTGTTCTTGATTAGCAGTTTCACAAACCCAACAGAGTTCTAGAAATTCCTACCTGGTCCAATGTTATAATCTTAATGTTATCAGAAATCTGTATTTGTCAGAGTACTTTCCTTATTTTCCATGAATCTCCCTGAAGAGATAACACTTTAGGATTGTAGTTGCTTATGAAAAGCTTTCAGAAAAGCATTAGAATAAAGAAATTAAGGATGTATAACAAGATTTAAAACGGCGATGCTTAAAGAGCTGATGAGTGTTTACTATAATAATGACATAATTGAGTCCAGGCACACACCTGCAATCCCAGTGCTTTGGAAGTCCAAGTCACGAGGACCACTTGAAGTCAAGAGTTTGAAATTGGCCTGGGCAACATAGTGAGATACCATCTCTGTAGAATGTGAAAAAATGTTAGCTGGGCATGGTAGCATGCCCCTGTGGTTCTAGCTACTCGAGAGGCTGAGGTTGCAGGAGCATTTGGGCCCAGGAATTTGGGCCTGCAGTTGGATATAATAATGCCACTCCAGAAGGTGATAGAGTAAGATTTTGTTTCAAAGATTTAAAAAACAAAATGGCTGGGCACGGTGGCTCACGCTTGCAATCCCAGCACTTTGGGAGGCCGAGGTGGGTGGATCACCTGAGGTCAGGAGTTCAAGATCAGCTTGGCCAACATGGTGAAACCTCATCTCTACAAGAAAAAAAAAAAAAAAAAAGACACAATTAACAACAAAATTTGGCCATTTCTTATTATGTTAGTTTGTGGCATACAACTATGAAAATTGAAATATTGGCTGATAACATCAGATTTCTATGAATTGTTATATAATTTTTGGAACACACATTAATAACATATTCATCCAATTCATAGAAATATAACTCAAAGAAGGCTAAACATTACTTCTTATTTAACAATGCCTCCCACATAATTTAACATATTAAATAAGTATAATTGGCTTACTAGTCTCTTTTGGACATCCCAGGGACCTTTCTGGATTGTCCCTAAGTGAGTTCAAGGTCAAGAGATATAAATCCAACTTTGATTTTGGGATGTTTATGAAAAAGATCAAAAGTTTGAAACTTTTGGTCAAAATAGGATTACAGGTAACTTTAAAATAATATTCATTTAATCAGAATGATAATTAAAAGATTTTAAAAAGCAAATATAGAAAGTAATACAGTTGTAGAAAAGTATTTAGCTCTGTGATAGAATACTCAGTTTCCTTAAGCAAGCAAAGATCTCCTAAAAATAATATGAAGCACGGGGCACCATTTTAATAAAACACAGAATCTTTGTTTCTTAGGCCAGTTACCTCAAAGGTAAAGAAAACCATTTTACTATTAGAATACCACTGGGAGGTGCCAAGATGGCTGACTGGAAGAAGCTAGTGTGCTGCCATTCTCACAGAGAGAAGAGAGTGGTGAGTAAACAATAGTTACTTAACTGGATCATCCAAGAGGACACACTGTGATGCACCAAGGAAGCAATATAACCCACAGAGAACAGAAAGGAGTGAGGCAGGACAGTTGAGTTCCTGGGATTGGTGCAGAGCCAAGGCAGGCCCCTTATCATGGGGAAAGGGTAAGAGAGTGAAAGCCCCTGGGTACTCACACTTCTTCCATGGACATTTGCAATCCTGGGCACAGGAGATACTCCCTGACTCCTGCCATGGGGCCTCCAGACTGACATGGAGAGCTGTGTGGAGTCTGGGCAGAGCCACCACTCAGACCTACATAGACCCCAAAGTGCCTTGGATAGCTGAACACCTTGGTGCTAGCTGCTACAACTCCACCAAAAAAGGAGACCAGTCTCTCCCCTGCACTCCCAGGATACAGGCCAAATCCATGGAGCTGAGGAGCAGATGGATTGCAGGCCTTGCCTCTACAATACCTCACCAGGCAAAGTCCACTGGCCTTGGATCCCAGTGCAGCCAATCCACCCTCACTTGACTGCTCAGGCTGGTAATAGTTCTGTCTTTCTCTGGTATAGACCTCCCACAGGTAACCAACTGGCCTGCAGTTTTTGCCACCGCTGAAGCCCTTGCCCTATTTCCTTTAGACTAGGGAGGGAGTGAAGAGCCCCAGAACAGTCATGGGCCTCTAGCACATCATAGCTGTTGTATGGAAAAGCAGCCAGAATATCTTCCTGTGGGTCCCTGTCTCTGCTAGTCCTCAATGGGCAGGGCCCCCTGACCTGCGCCTCCAGCACATCCTCCCTGCCTCCACCTGATTACTTCAGTCAGTGGAAGCTCTGTGTTTCTCTGGGATGGGATTCCCAGAAACAACTGACAGACTCTCTACCATTGCTGCTATAGCAGTACCAATACTTGCTACCCTCAAGCGGGAGAACAAAGATCCTGATCACTTTACTTGTACCTCAAGTACACTGCAGCTGTTACATAGAGAAGATCCCAGTCTCTCTTCACTGTGAGCCTCCGACTCCCTGCTCTTTACCATGCAGGGCTTCTCACTTTGGCCTGCAGCATAGCTGCTTCACCCCTGGCTGAACATTCCCATTGGCAGTGGCTCTGTGTCTCACTAGGGTAGAAGTCCCATAGGCAATTGACAGTACCTACGCCATTGCCATTGTGATGGTATTACTCTTGCAATACCTTGGACTGGGGAACAAACAAGGACCTTGATCAGTTTGCACACCTCCAGCATATGACAGCTACCCTAAGGAGAAGAGGCTAGTTTATCTTCCCTGTTCATCACTGACTTCCTGCTTTTCACCAGGCAGGACCCCCAGCTTGGGCCCATAGTACAGTCATCCTACCCCTAGGTGAACATTCTCATTGGCAATGGCTCTGTGTTTCTCTGGGATGGAATTCTCAGAAAGAGCTGACAGCCCCTTTGTCTCTTACCACTGCCATGGTACCCTCCCTTACTGCTCTTGGGCTGGGGAATGAACAAAACCCCTGATCACTTTGCTCACATTTCAAGCATGCTGTGGGTGCCCTATTGAGGGGAAGCTATTCTCTCTTACCTATGAGCCCCTTGTTCTTCACCAAGCAGGTCCCTGGCTAGGGCCTGCAGCACAGTTGCCCCATACCAGGCTGAACCTCCCCATTAGCAGAAGCTTTGTGTCACTCTGGGGTGGAGTTTACAGAGGCAACTGACAGTCCGTATGCCATTGCCACTGCACCAGTACCTGCCCTTGCTGCTACGGACCTGAGGAAGGAACAAATAGCCTTAGCTGTTTACTTGCATCTCCAACATGCCACAGTTATCCTATGGGGAAGAGACCAGATTGTCTGACACCCTCTGCTCTGCACCAGGCAGGATCCCCCTGGCATGCAACAGCAATGCACTCACCCTACCCCAAGGTGATCGTTCTGATTGACAGTGGCTTTGCATTTCTCTGAGGTGGAACGCCAAGAGAAAAATGAAAGGCCCACTGCCATTGCCACTGCCAAGTCCCTTCTCCTGTTGCACCCAAGCTGCAGAGGGAACAAAAAACAAAAAACAAAACTTACCCCAGGGCTGTAGTATGCAGCCCAGGAGTGCCAAGCTGGGATCTGCAGCCAGCACTCAAGTGGGAGAGGACACATTCTCAGAGCACAGAGAGAAAGAGAGTACGGCTGTAAACACAGGGAAATACAGGGGAGCCACACAGCTGAATAAGAACCTACCTACTAGCCATTACACTTAGGTGCCATCTACTGTATCACACCCCAAACTTCAACACTAAGTACTTCGCTAGTATACTGTCCTATGGAATCAAGAACAATAATTCAGCCATAAATAAGAACCCTGCACATAGCCTTGGTCCTCTGAAAAATTTAGAAATAAAGCCAACTGACTATACTCAGATTACACCACAGTTAAAGGAAGAACACCCTGCACATATGATAAAAAGAAAAAAAAAAAAAGACAAGAAAAAAACTGCACAAGAACTCTGGCAACTCTACCAGCCAGAATGTATTCTTACATTCCAATGACTGATCCAGTTCCCCAGCAATAGCTCCTAACCAGAATAAAATGGCTGAAATGACAGGCCTAGAATTAAGAATGTGGATGGCAACAAAGATCATTAAGATTCACAAGAAAGTTAAAACCCAATCCAAGGAACCTAAGGAATTCCGTGAAAAGTTTCAAGAGATGAAAGACAAAATAGCCATTTTAAGAAAGAACAAAACTGATTTGATAGAGCTGAAAAACTCACTACAAGAATTTCTAATGCAATTATAAGCATTAACAGCAGAATAGATCGAGTTGAGGAAAGAATCTCAGAGCCTGAAGAGCAGTTATTTGAATCAACTCAGGAAAAAACAAAGAAAAATAATTTTAACAAATAAACAAAACCTTCCTGAAATATGGGATTATGTAAAGTAACCAAAGTTATGACTCTTTGGCATCCCCGAAAGAGAGGGAGAAAGAGAAAGCAAATTAGAAAACATATTTAAGGATACTGTCTATAAAAGTTTTCTAACCTTGCAAGAAAGGCCAACATTCAAATTCAGGAAATTCAGATAACTCCTACAAGATATGATACAAGAAAACCATGCCTAAGACACACAGTCATCTGATTCTTCAAGGTTAAACAACAGAAAAATTATTAAAGGCAGCTAGAGAGAAGGGACAGGTCACCTACAAAGGGAACCCCTTCAGGCTAACAGTGGACCTTTCAGCAGAAAGCCTATAATCCAGATGAGATTAGAGGCCTACATTCAGCATCCAAAAAGAAAAAAAGAAAATGTCTACCAAACTAAGCTTCATAAGTGAAGGAGAAACAAAAACCTTTTCAGACAAGCAAATGCTAACAGAATACATTACCACCAGACCTTCCTTATAACAGGTCCTGAAGAAAGTGCTAAACATGAAAAAAAAAAGGCCATTACCTTCCACCACAAAAATGCGATTAAGTATATAGATTACACATAGTAAAAAGCAACTATACAATGAATTCTGCTAACAAACAGCTAGTAACACAATGACAGAATCAAATGTGCACATATCAATATTAATCTTGAATGTAAACAGGCTAAATGACCAACTTAAAAGGCACAGAGTGGCAGTTGTAGAAAGAAGCAAAACCCAACTGTATACTGTTTTTAATAGCCCCATTTAACATGCAAGGACACTCACAGGCTCAAAATAAAGGGATGGAGAAAGACTTATCAAGCAAAAGAAAATCGAAAGACCAGGGGTTGACAGAATTCAAACCAGTAATGATGCAAAAAGACAAAGAAGGGCATTACAAAATGATAAATGATTCAGTTCAACAAGAAGATGTAATTATCCTTAACATATATGCATCCAGCACTAGAACATCCAGATTAATGAAACAAGTTCTTAGAGACTTATGAAGAGACTTAGATAAATGCACAATAATAGTGAGAGACTGCAACACCCCACTGACAATATTAGACAGACCATTGAGGTGGAATATGAACAAAGATATTCAGGACTTGAACTCAACATTTGATCAAATGGACTAACAGACATATACAGAATACCTCATAAGAGAATGTACATTCTTTTCATCTGCACGTATCACATACTTTAAAACTGACCACAGGCTTGACCATAAAGAAATTACCAACAAATTAAAAAAAAAAAAAAATCCCTGCACACTTGGACCACAGTGCAATAAAAATAGAAATGAATATCAAGGAGATCTCTCAAAACCATACAATTATATGGAAATTAAGCAACCTGCTCCAGAATGACTTTTGGATAAAGAATAAAATTAAGGCTGAAATGAAAAAATTCCTTGAAACTAATGAAAACAAATGTTCAACATACCAGAATCTCTGGGACACCACAACACAGTGTAAAGAGAAGGGTTTATATTACTAAACACCTATATCAAAAAAATTAGGAAGATCTCGTATTAACAACCCTATGTCACAACTAGAGGAAAAAGAAAAGCAAGAGCAAATCAACCCCAAATCTAGCAGAAGAAAATAAATAATCAAAAGGAGTTGAACTGAACAAAATGTAAATAAGAAAAGCCATACAAAGGGGCAATGAATCAAAACTTGTTCTGTGAAAGAAAGAATAAGTCTGATACAACACAAGCTAGACTACTAAAGAAAAAAGAAAAAGAAAAATAAACAAAATCAGAAATTATAAAGGGGACATCACCACTGATCTCACAGAAATACAAACAAACAAAAAACCCCATAGATTAATGTGAACACCTGTATGTATACAAACTAAAAAAACTAGAGGAAATGGATAAATTCCTGGAAATATACAGCCACTCAAGATCGAACCAGTAAGAAACTGAAACCTTCAACAGGCTAATAACAAGTTCTGAAATATAATCAGTAATAAAAAAATCTACTCACCAGAAAAAGTCCTGGACCAGTCAGATTTATAGCCAAATTCTACCAGATGTGTGATGAAATGCTGGTACCAATTCTTTTGAAACTACTCAAAAAAATCAAGGAGATAAGACTCCTCCTTAACTCATGCTATGAGGCCAGTATCATTCTGATATCAAAACCTGGCAGAGACACAATAAAAAAAAGAGAGAGAGAGAGAGAAAACTTCAGGCCAATATTCCTTAAGAAAATAGATGCAAAAATCCTCAACAAAATAGTAGCAAACTAAATCCAGCAGTGCATCAAAAAGCTAATCCGCTACAACCAAGTAAGCTACATTCCTGGGATGTGAGTCTGGTTCAACATTCACAATTAAATAAATATAATTCATCATATATACAGCACTAAAAACAAAAACCATACGATCTTCTCAATAAATACAGAAAAGACATTCAATAAAATTCAACATCCCTTTATTCTAAAAACTCTCAACAAACTAGGAATGGAAGAAACATATCTCAAAATATAAGAGCCATCTATGACAGACTCACAGCAAACATCATACTGAATGGGAAAAAGCTGAAAACATTCTCCTTGAAAATCCGAGCAAGACAAGAATGCCCACTCTCACCACTCCTATTTAACATAGTATTGAAAGACCTAGCCAGAACAATCCAGCAAGAGAAGGAAATAAAAGACATCCAAGGGCCAGGCACACTGGCTCACACCTGTAATCCCAGCATTTTAGGAGGCTGAAGTAGGTGTATCACCCGAGGTCAGAAGTTCAAGATCAGCCTGGCCAACATGGTGAAACACCATCTCTATTAAAAATATAAAAATTAGCTAGTTGTGGTGGCAGATGCCTGTAATCCCAGCTAGTTGGTAGGCTGAGGCAGGAGAATCGTTTGAACCCTGGAGATGGAGGTTGAAGTGAGCCAAGATCATACCATTGCACTCCAGCTTGAGAAACAAGAGCAAAATTCCATCTCAAAAAAAAAAAAAAAAAAAAAAAAAAGAGCATTCAAATAGGATAGGAAGAGGGGAAGTCAAACTATCTCTTTTTGCAGATGATGTGATTCTATACACAGAAAAAGAAATATGTAGGTAAGATGCCTAGTTAAGACAAAATGGTCAAAAGTGGGGCTTGTTTAGACCAATGTTCTGTATTATTGTAAGAATTTCTAGTGGTTTTCCTTTATAGGTGTAAATTTTTTACAGAGTTTCAAAAGAGCCAGATAAATGCCAGGAAAGGGTATTATGAAAATTGATTTGGTTCTATTTTTTCAATTTAGCTTGTGTCTTAACTGCATTACCAACCTTAAGATGCAGCTCATTAACTAATGGGGCAAAAGAAGCATTTTTAATACTGAAACTCAGTGTGGATATTTCTAAAAAAGAAGACACAAACTTGCTTTACCTGAGGGCCAAACTTTTATAGATAGTTCATGTAGTTTTCCTTTCACCTTTGGAGTGGAATAGTAACTAAGTGAAAAGGTTAGGAGATTCCATTTTTCTTCTCAATTAGTTGCTTAAGCTTTTCATCTGTTTCTTGTAAAGAGTCTTTTTTTAAAAAAGAAAATAACAGTTTCTTAAAATTTTTTTAGAAGTTTCTACACATGAGTAAGCATCCCTGTATGGGCCTGATCTGGGAGCCCGCATTTTTAGATGCATTTTTTAAAGTGATGAGTTGTTTATCTGGAATTTCCACATAACAGCCATCTTAATTTTAAATTGTCTTTAGTGATATTTCATCATTTTGTAATTGTTTCTACTTCCCAAACCTAATACTTATACATGTAAAAGGCAAGAATAGCTGGAAAATAGATTACTTAATTCTAGAGAAATCAAGGATTTTATTTTTACATTGAATCTTCGGTGTCTTCCAGCCAAGATAAAACACCAAGAGGGAAACACCACAGGGTTGGGTCAAGTAATGCTTTTACAGCAAACCTCATTGCAGGAACATTTTCTTCAGGCTATTGGTGCTATCAAGCTCTGTGTCTAGTTTATCCTCCCACAGCAGTCTTATCTTTGGTGTTATGTGCTCTAATAGCTTTTCAGTGCCTGCATCTTGCCCACCAGTCAAGTTATAGCTTGTGCCTGAGCTCTGCTTGACTAACTTGCCCAATAATTTCCCCCACCTTAACATGCAAAAAAAAAAAGGAGCAAAAAAGATACAATACAAATTGCTGTGAATTTCAAAGGTCATAGTTCACAGACCCTGCAACTTACCACAGTCACAGCAAATTACCTTTAAAACTAAAACTCTTGTCAGTGACACATCAACCACTACAAATCCCAAAAGGTCACATGCTCTCTCACAAAACAAACTAACCCTCAGTATACAACCCAAGGTCATACAATCTAACAACACAAGCTAACCCTCAGGACACACCCTAAGATCATGTGCTCTCTCACAGCAAAATCTAACACTCAGTATGGTATGCACATCAACATCATTCATTCGTTCACAGCACAAACTAACCCTGGATTCGAAAATCAAAATTACTGGGGGGCTTACTCTTGAAAGAGAAGAGTTTGACTTCAGAGGAACTTAAAATTTTGAAATAAAAATAAAATCCTAAAGCCCACAATCGACTGAATGGACTTTCTTTTAGCCAAGAAGTCCCTAGAGAAACTTTAAAAACTGAATTCCCAGACATGACTCAGTATGCCCCTTCCTTATTAACTTTGAATTAGAATTACTATTTTCTAAGGAGTAAGCAAAAGCTATTTCTAGAAAACAAGAAACTGATGACTCATTCCTTTATCTCCTTTAGCAAGTCTGAGGCTGTGAGTGGTCGCCCCCTCCCTCTTTGAAGTTATGATGTGGCAGTTTGTTTGTTTCACAATCCATCTCTTTGTAAAAAGTGACCACCATCTCTGGACTGGTTTTGGCTGACTGGTAGAGAATGCACAGTGAGGGATTCTTGTCCTCTGCTCACCCACCCTTGGATCATGCTAATGACATCATTTTTTGAACATGTGACCCATGATGAGGCATGAAGCTCAATTACATATACACATTTCTCCTGTTGTAAATATTCATGACTCCTCCTATAGCTTATTGACTATGCATACCTAGCCAAGGCGTTTAGCATAAATTCCTGTCTTATCTTTCCCTCTCTCAAAGCGCTTGCACTCAGCTTCTGACAGGAGGCTACTCTTCCCAGCCTTCCAGGTAGCAGGCTACAGGATGTCCAGCCTGCAGGCTGCAACCCTTTATGAGAAATAAGGCTGTTCTTTCCAAATGTAGGCACTTCATGATGTTTCAGCTGACACAACCCTCAGGACTTCATGAGGAAGACAGGGGATCTCAGTAAGGGGTCAGAGGTACCTCTCCTCCATTCCTCAAGGAATCTTTGGGGTTGTCAGAAGTGTCCTTTAGGTTTCTCTGTCAGTCTCCAAAACTGCTAAAAGACAAAATTGCAACAAATTTAGTTTACAGAACTTAATGGGTTCTATTTACAATTCTAGAATTGGGAAATACCTTATTCTATAAAATACAATGAGTGCCCTAATGAGCGATGCAAATAAATTTGGCTTTATAGACAGAAAGGGATAGGGAAAGCAGAAACATATAATAAAAAACAAATGGATTGCTTTCCTTATAAATATTAAGGTACAATGAACTCTCTTATATACCAGTAAAAACCAGCCTTTCTGGGGATTTGGCTATTTTTCTCTCCTGATTTCTTAGAAGGTCAGAGAAACAATTTTGTCTTGGTGGTGTGGAATGTCAGAATGAGCAACTCTATTTTGGTTTGCTGTCTTGAACCTAGCACAGAAAGCTCAGTCCAAATCATTGTTCTCCTATAAATTGTATTTAACAGAATGCAAAAGTATCTTAAATTAGCATTGGTTCTTTGGGGAATTCCCTTTGGTGTTAGTAATATTGCTATATTATTGAGCCTTTTGTCCATTATTAGCTGCTTTATATTTTGATTGCATTGTATGAAATGGTAATAAGAAGTGATTCAGAAGAAATTGTGACCTTTTGAGAAATTCTTGACTGTTTAAAACATTAACTGTGGTTCTCAGAGCAAATGTGTACAAAAGATTATTAATCAACTATGATATACAAATGAAGGAAGTGATGAATTGTGATTTCAAATGATGCTCTAGGATTACTAAATGTGTATTTACCTGAAATGGAGATAATCACTTACCTTTAATTCTACAATACTTAAATTCATATTTCCCATATTCTTCCATATTTTTCTTATTTCATTGGCTGCCTTTATATAGATGCCAGCAATTGTTTTCTTATTCATCCATTCACTCATTCCTTCATTTATTTTGGTTCATAAAGATGTGCCCTAAACACCAGAAAAAAAGAGCAGTTTAATAGAGAAAAGCCACCCACTTTATCACTTCTCGGCCTTTTGGCTAAGATCAAGTGTGAGAAGAGCCACCCATTTTATACAAAATGGTAGATGACTCCAGGTACTAATAGTGTTCATCAGCATTTTAGCTCAGCTAACTGAGTGATGACTATTTGAAAATGGCCTTTTTTATCCTCTCTACCCACCTCCCTCTAATATTTCTATATCATATAGAAGTAAAGAATGATAAAGGACATGTTCTATATGAAACACATGAACATGTCCTTCCTCATTCTTTTTCAGTTTTTCTACTAAAAGAATATAGAAACACAATGCCTTTCTTTCTTAATGAAGTATCATTTCCATCATGAAGTTTTAATAGGGGAGAGAATAAGTTTTACACACACACACACACACAAAATCTAAGGAGTATTCTCTATGTCCTGGGGACTATCAGCTACATACTCTCTTTCACTCTCCTGGACATCAGTTTTAATGAAGTTGCCAATCTTAGAATGTTACAAAGATCATTGTAGGGGTATGACCTTTATCTAAGTAAAGGTTTCAGTCTGTGGCCCTTTTGTGATCTGCAGTCATTCTTGGATATCCTGACATTTTCCAAAAGGCCAAGAATCTCAGTTGCTGATTTTTACACCTGAGGATCGTTTGTCTTTTGCTGTCATTTTCTGGCTACTGATGTCAATGTTAACACTGCTACAAATAGACATTGCCTCAAGAAAACACACAAATCATTTCTGGTTAAAAGGAGACTGTATGTTTGCTAAAACTGCCTCTGAATCACTTGTCTATGAGAATTGATGACAGGATTATTTTTTCTTTGTACCCTTGGGAAAATAACTCTTCTACATCCTGAATGTCCTTTGAAGTCAGTAGTAAACATAAATAGCGTGCCAAGAGAAATAACATTGTAATCTTTTATAATGCACTTAATAGTATATTCTGATACAGCTCTGTCAAAAAATTTTATAGAACAGTGAATGGCACAAGAAGCATGCTGAAATGGAGTGAGAAGTAGATTAACCATCTCTTAGGCTGCCTCCTTTAAAACATGTAAAGTAACATTTTTGTAGTAGGTTGCACCATAATTAAGCATTTTTTAAAATATGATTTTCATTGGATTTATGTCTTCTTATATAAATGAGTCAGAGACTTTTTCAGTTTTTTTAACAGAATATTTCCATTTCTAAACACAACATAACTTCTTTTTTAAACTAAAAAAGCTTTAAAAGTTGTAACTCCTCCTTCTTATTCCATTATTTCTTATCTTAATATATTGGAAAGGAGCTTATTGTAAAGGAAACATTTCTGTTCCACTATGTCTATGATTTGTGAGTATATTTGTAGATATGGGAAAAAATAATAGAAAAAGAGAAATTAAAAATAAAGATAAAAGAAAGACAAGTGATAAAGGAAGACTCACATCAAATTGGGAGAACATTCAACTGTGGACATAGCCAGAAAGGTCAGTCTTACTAGTAAGTAGAAACAGAAAGGTCAGTCTTACTTACAAGTAGAAACACTTGATATTGGGTGACAATATAAAATAAAAGGATCAAGAGAGAATGGAAGAGACCATAGGCAAGGAAAGAAAAAAAACATAGCCAAGAAAGTAAATATGATTTTTCTTTAATTTTTCAATAAATTAGAAATGAACTCTACTGCAGTTGAGGTAGTCTGTGGTGTTAAGGTTGAGAATTTGAAATTATTAATTTTTATGAAATTCTGTAATGAAATTCGTGTGAATAAAATTATAACTGAAAAAGGGGTACCTTACAATTTATTCAATTGTGAAGTTTTACTGGAGACAGAAAAGAGGGCTGTATACTTTGCACCAAAGCTCATGCAACTTTGCAAATAGGAATGAAGAAATAAGACATTGATAGTTACCCAGAGTAAGGACCAATGAGGGGGATGGAAGAGAATTCAATGACTGTGTGAAGCAATTATTAATTTTAATAATTAGCATATTATAAATATTGTATGTTTTTACTAATTTAAATACCTAAGATATTTCCAAGAGAAGTCTGCATAAAGTTTAATACATTTATATGCCTGGTCTATTTTCTAGAATCACATTCAACGATGATTTGTGAGCAAGATTATTGTATTTATAATCAAGTAATAAAATAAATGATTTTTTAATGATGTTTTGTATTTTTATCTCAAATTTGTTTACTACCACTACAAAATTGTATATATGCCAATACTTATCACGTTATTAAATACCATCTTCCTCAAATTACATATACTTCAATGATGGAAATATTTGTATATGAATTAAAAAGTCTCATTTTATGTGCTTGAAGGGATTATCTTTTTTTAAATAATTGCATTCCAGATATAATCAATTTTAATGCATTGCTGTACTCAGAAAAAGTAAAAAATATATATCCACCACATGTACAATGGCCCATCAAAAGAAAAAGAATGAAAAGGAGAAGAGGATGCAGACACTAGAGATATCTTATGATGCACGATGACACCAGTGTTGCTATTAATGAGACAATTAAACCCAGGCCATTTGCAAATTGGAGGAAATAAATAAGAGATTTCATTATTAAGCCAAGGTTTTTCAAGGTGGCATAGGCAGTCCTAGGTAGTTAGTATATTCTAGGCACCAGAAAACAACAACAACATATATAGCACCCATTCAGAAAATGAATTGAAACTCAAGAATACATTTCTAAATATCTCAAAAATAACAGGATAAATTATAATGCAAATTTGAAAGACACAGAAAAGTAAAACATAATTTAAACACTATTGCATTTTGTAAAATATGGTGAATTTGGGTAGATAAAAGTAGATTTATAACTTCAAATGCATAAATTGGAAAAGAATTACCTAAGAAAATAAAAGAGCTTAAAATTAATGAGCATCTAACTCAGAAGTTGAAAACAAGAAAACAACGGAAGTAAACTTAGAAGATAATTTTAAAATAAATGAACAAACACAATGGCAAATAAACCCAACACAAAATTGAGAATCAACAAGTCCACACTTGAAATGGATAATAAAATATCAAACTTTCAGTGAGATTAAAGAGAGAGAGAGAACCTGGAGAGGGAGATGGACACAGAAAAATGGAGATGCAGAGAGAGAACACAGATAAACTGAATTGAGAGTTAAAGCATACAGTACAGCAGAGATTGCAGAGAAATTACTTTGACTGATTTTTATACTAGTGCATGTTAAACTATGTATGTGGAAAATTACTAGGAAATATTACTTTCAGAATCTATCCCTAAAAGCAAGAGAAAACTGCACTGTTAAACTATTAAAGAAATTTAAACAATGGTTTAGTGGGAGTGCCAACTAATCTCTTTTTAAGAACAGATCATTTCAGACATAAAAAATACATCTTTTGGTGAATAGATAATTGGAAAAAATGCATACGCCCACTTTTTCTATGAGGACACTAACTTTTACATCAGAATTCACAAGGACAGTGTAATCAGGGCAATACTACTAGAAAATGTAGATGAAGCTATGACAATTCATATGGGAATAAGATAAACAAAGATAATACTCCTGGGCCAAAGTATATTTATCCTAAAAAGTAAGGTGTGTCTATTATTAGAAAATGTGTAACTGCTATTCCCCACAGTAAGAGAGAGAGAGAGACAGAGAGAGAGAGAGAGAGAGAGTGTGTGTGTGTGTGTGTGTGTGTGTATGTATTTTTTTTGAGGGTAAAAAAAAAAAAAAAAAAAAAAAAAAAAAACTGACAAAGTTCAAAACATAATTTTGAGGAAAATGTTAACCTAGGAATAGATTGAAAGGAATTTGGTAATAGGTTCTACAATAGATCTACAACGAAATATGGTAATAGGTTGGTAAACTAAACTTGGTAATAGGTTCTATGAGAAATCTACAGTGAAATATGTCGTCAATGAAGAAAAATTAGTAACATTCCCTTTAAAATTATAAGCATGTTAAATATCACCACTTTAGTTTCATTGTCTTGACCCATGTATAATGAAGAAATAAAGGAGGAAAAAGGCAAGTAAAGACAAAAAGATTGAAAGAAAAAATAAATGTCTTTATTTTAAAGTGACTTAAATTTCAAGTCCTCATATACATTGTTAGAAATACTCAAAATTTAGGAACTTGTCTGTATACAAGGTCAATGGACAAAAATCTATTTTCTCTCTGTATAACGTCAAAAGCAGAAAATATAAGTTAAAAATACGTCAATTTTGTATAGCTATAATGACCATTAGGTACTAGAAAGAAATGTGAAAAAATATAGTCAGACTGGTTACAAAAAACTGTAAATTTTCTTGAAAAATTAGGAGCAAGATATCTCAGCTATATTTGTACAAAATACAATATTACAAGATACACATTCTGCCAAATAAATTAATGTATAAATCTAATACAATTTAAATTAAAATAAAAGATCATTTTATCTAGTATTTGACAAGGTGACATTAAAATTTATACCGAAAAGTAATTAAACCATCAAGAGTAGGAAAATCCATTTGAAAAAGTGTAACTTCTTCTACGATATGATTAATACTTAATCACAAGTGTGCCAAGGTTGGTGTGGGGAATGGTCTTCCTTGGTTGCAGGCAATAAAATATGCATTATCTGTAAAGGATTTAAAGTAACAGTTAAACCAAGTAAACGTACTTTTGTTCTTAAAATACCAACATGGTTGGCAATTCTAAACTGTATCAGAGATAAAATTCTCTTCCATGTTGAGGTCAATCCCTCCCAAAACCTCTTCTTTGGTATTTTACTGTTTAATCATAAAGTCAGAATATGTAAGTCAGTACAGTATTGGGGCAGACAAAAAAATAAATTGATTGATAGAACAGAGCTCTCAGATATAGATAGAAGCATTCTTACATTTGTTTGGACGAACGGAGGCAAGATGGTGCACTTCCGGGTTCTTCTTCACCACCAACTCTTCCGGCCCCTATACAGCCGGCGCCCGGGAAGGTGCAGATCAACTGGGCATGCGCCAGGTGACGTCAATCCAAAGAGACCAAGATTTACCTGGTCCCACCTGCGGAAGGCCCCCCACAGGTCAGTGCCGCGCCTATTGCCCTCCCACTCCTAGAAAAGCTGCTCTTGGCCAGGGTCCCACCGGGACTTCCCAGTCCCACTCCCGTCGGATGTGGGGACTGCAGGAACTCTGTCTGAGAGCCCCACCGGGGGACTCTGCCGGCCTTCTTTGCCGGAGGGTGACAGACCTCTTCCCCACGCCTTAAGTGACCAAAAATAAATGTGCAGTTTTGCTCCTACCCTTGCCTGGTCGCTGGTTCTTTTGTGCCTGCTCGGCTGGTCTTAGAAAAACAAATCAACATTGATACATGAAAGTGGTAGCATCACAGGGCGGTGCATGGATACACTTGTGTCGGAAGAAAATAAATGAAACCATCAACATTTTAATTGAGAAGAGTTTAACGAAAGGAATATTTCCAGAGTTGCCGGCAGGGCCAAGGAAATCAAAAATTCATTATAAAGCTTTTAAAGACTAGCATCAGACCTGAAAGACAAGAAAAGGAGAATGTTATCTGAGCCTCTTGTAGCCACCGTGAAAGATAGGCTTTCAGGAGCTGTAGCCATTAAGAGAGAGAGAGGAGAGGAAGAAAGAAAGAAAAAAAGAAAAAAAAAACCCTCAACTAAAATGACAAAGAAGGCAAGGGAGAGAGATCAACACCTCTGCTTCTCTCTCTTCTCACTTTGATGCCCAGCCTGCAATTACCATTCTTCAAATTAAACCAGAAGCCAGAGGGCAAATTTGCTTAGACAGTGCACTTCGTAGAGGTGAGCATTCCAGGACATAGCGCAGAGAAGCACTGAGGAATGATTTGATAAAAGGAAAACCAGCACACAAACCTTTTTATCACTCAAGCTTCAGCGTTATGATTTGCTTGGATTAGTTGTCTGCAGATATTTTCTATAAAACAGTCAATATTTTTGATGAGCATAAAAGTCTGTGTTGTAACTACACAATTCTGTTGTTGAACAAAAGCAGCCATTCATTCATATACGCACCTAAAGCCTCAGTTGCAACATTATCTAACACTACTGCTCACTGTAAAAGGTAGAAGGGATAAGGAGTAAACAAACAGAAGGAAAAAAGTAATTATTAAAAATAATAGTCATGAAGCCTAATTAGTAATTGTAGTTTTATACCACTCTATGGCAGCATTTCTTATTATTGTCTGCAGCCTAAGGACAAATAACATGACAAAGATTTTTAATACATTTCAAGTATTCTGTCCTTCTTCTCATTAGTGTATCACATAATGCTTTAATACGGGGGTGTCCAGGAACACTTCTACATGGTATTATTTAGAAGATACCTGACAGGTATAAAGCACCTACACCAACATTCATCATTCCTGATTATTAGGTTCCTTCCTCTACAAGATGATCAGTCACTGACATAAAGACACTGCTTCTCAAATTTTAATAGACCACAACAACTATCTTGGATATTCATTACTGGCTAGGAAAGCCGTAAAAGTGTATTTAATATTAATTACCTAAAAACAAGACAAACATGAGCTGGAAGACAGATTAATTCAGTAGCTGTAGGATGAAACCTTAAATTCCATGTTGCTAAAACTCCCAAATAATGTTCCCAGTTGATTCTCTGACCACACTTGGAATCAAAAAGCTGTAGACTACTATTAAGTTCAGGCTCAAATTAGCCAGTCTGGCTGACTCTTAACACTACTCCCAGTACATTGCATCCCCAATCTCTAGGGAAGTGAACCCACATAATTAGATTTGTCTGATCCAAACTTATACATATTCACTTATTCAGTGTTTAATTCTTTTCTGTCCTGCCACTTAAGGGCATTTCTTTAAGATTCTACAAAACCTTCTTGATTCTTTCCTTGAGCCTGTATTTGGAAATGCAAAGCTTGTTCACTGTATTTCTCCAGGTATGTACTTAAAGGCAGCCAGAAGCAGACAGCAAGTCTGCCCCAAAGTCTTTGTAGTCATCAATTGTGACCAATCATCCTCAATTACTAAGTGCCATAACCATTTAATCTTTCAAAGGTTTGCTATCTGTATACCACCCATACGGCAAACCATATAATGTGAATTTGATTTCACTGTATACTACATTTCACCAACATCACATATGTTGCCAAAAAGGAGGTTAACCTGGAACTCATCAAATACCCAAACTACCAAATCTCAAAATTTCATGTTCTACTTGGGAAAATTTCCCTTAATACTCTGCTTCAGGGCTACCTCAGAGTTGGACTGTAATGTAACCTCAGTTCACATGTATTGAGCCAAGCCCTTTGAATTCACTGTTAACCCAGGTGTTATAAAATTAACCACCATATGGTACCGGTCATCTGCTAAATATAAAAAACCTATATTATTTTAATAATTACTCTAATTTGGGTAATCTCCCCTAAATACAGAAAATATATACAAGATAGAAAAATTGCTTGTCATAAAAATGTCAAAGATTTATATCAAGCAAAAATAGATACTAAACATGATGTTTAAAACTATGTAATAAATTATCATTTTAATCCTACCAGATTAACGTTAAAATGCTGGATAAGAAATTTACATATTATTACATGTGAACGATAAGAATGAATAAATCATTTGCATATATTAATATGCAAATAACACATAAAATTAACTTTGGATTTGGGAAATATGGATGCAATTTTTTTTCTTTCCTATTGTTCATTATTAGTCTGAAGAGAAAATAATTTACAAGTCTCTTTGAGTATCCTGGTTAAATTTAATTGGTTCTCTTTTGATTAACCTTTGCCTAAAATTTCTTCTTTTTTCAGAGTTTCTAAGGTTATGGAATTGCCAGTGAGTTCTTTCTAATCTTGCAAAAGTCTTAAATCAGGAAATGCTGTTTCCTAAGTCTATACAAGTTCCAATTCATCTTTATAATCCATGAAGCTGCAAATGCAGCAGATAATTATGTTTCTCTCAAGATAGCAAAGCCCATAGGTCATTCTGTTTAGGTAGACATTGAAACAACTGTACTGCAGTATTGGAAGCCAAAACAATTAGTGGAATAATTCTGCACCATCTGCATTATTTCTTGTCTTCCAACTCATGTTTGTCTTGTTTTTGGATAATTAATATTAAAATAAATACACTTTTACTGCTTTCCTAGCCAGTAATGAATTTTTACCATGATAGGCTAAGCAGGGCATTTTGGAGAAATTCAAGCATTGTTGCACTTACAATTATATTCCTTGATAGAATCAAATAGTGCAAAGCTTGATGAACAGTTAATACAATTATCTTGTTGCTAAAGCTGACACATCCAAATAGCAATAAAGTCACCTGACGTTGGAGGCATACTTTAGCTTTTGTTCCAGGGACAAATATCAGTGCAGGCAATGAGGGTAAAAAGAAGAATTTTATTCCATGAAAATACAAAAACAATGAATGCTGAATCTATCAGAAGTGAGAAATTAGGGAAAATGTAACTGATGTCTTTTGATGAATGGCAATTTACTTTTGCTATGCTTTGTTATTAGCACCATATGGTTGAAAACAAAATAATTCTACTTTTAAAGATGTATTAATATCTTCCAACAAGAAAAAAAAAAAAGGTTTAGAGTGAAATATTGACTCACGCATATTTCTTAGCATTTAATTAAAATAGATTTTTTCCTTGTGTCTATATTAATGAAGAAAAAGTTAATTAATGTGAGCATTAAAACTAAAGTTTTTAAATTCTCAATAAGCTAGATACCCAAGGTTATCTCACAGCAAATAATGAGCTTCAAAACCATGAGCTTTCTTCCCCTCTCCACCCCCACCCTCAACTTCCCATCCGAAGAGACTAGTAGCTTGAGCTTCTGAGGGGAGAGAAAAATTATCCCTTTTCTCCGTGCTTTTACTAGATTTAAGCCAGTAGTCATCAGTGTTTTGAGCTTATCGGTAGTAAATAATATCCAAACTCTTACTTAAATTCATTTAATATTGTGAAGACTGACTGCCCTACCAGTTTAGAATGAATTGTACTTTATCTAGGTTTTCATGGACTAAAGTGCTGAAGCAGCAACGTTAGATTGTAATTAAATGGAATCTTTGCTGTTTACACTCTCAAGAATGTGCCTATTTGGAAATCTGAAACATATAATACCGCAAAAGCTGGAGCTGAATAAATAGACAGCACAAAATCCTCAAATAGATCACTGGGAATGAGAAGTGCAGCGACTGCAGCTTCAGACTTTGAATCCTGGACTAATATATTCCATTCTGTTAGGGACACAGCATCATATGAATGTCTTTGCTTTAGTTTGTATACTGAAACCTGTAGAACATCAATCCATCTTGCAGAATATTGTTTCAGTTCTCAGTGCTTCAGTTGTAGCTGGAGAAAGCAATCTCAGTACTCTATCAAGCCAGCTATTTCTGTTTAATGCAAAACATAATATGAGCAATGTATCCTATGGTTGGTTATGTGATATGGCTAATGGATCCTATTATTATGGGCCCTCTCTCTCACTTCCTTCACAGTCCAGTAGATCCTTGTTTGGATTCTATGGTGTGTGGAATTCCATGCATGAAAATCAGGCATTCAATACACCTTCAGATAATATTTCTGGTTGAGGCTTTGTGGGCAAGAAGGACAAACTCACATCTGGGATAAATGTTTATTCCTGTGCAAAAACTATCTACACTTTCAGGACCTAGTGAGCACAGTCAGTGATACAGTCAGTCATCTTGCCATGAAATGCCCAGTTGCTTTCCATAAGTAATAATGTCATACAGATATCTTAGAATTGGTGTCTATTGCAGACTAGTTTACACTTAGGTGTGTCACTAGATAGATTGCTCTTAGTAACTATTTCATCAAGCTGTTAAGTCTGATTATAACCTCCATCTCTGCCATCATGAAAATGTAATGAGTGTGTCCAAAATGTCATTAGTGTTACCCCTGAACAAAGATCAAGGATTTTTTTTCCTATTATCTAGTGGTTATTTTATGGTGTATGCTTTCTGGTGAGTGTTAACATGATGAAAAGAATGTCAAACTTTTTGCCCACTGCCATGTGTTCATTCACATGCTTTCTACCCCAGATTGTCTAATTTAAGCTTGGCCAGATGTATAGCTTCTAATTTACCATGGAATGGTGCCAGGCACAATCTGATTTATGTCTTGATGAGTCCAACAAGATGCCATTAATAGTGGACAAAGTCATGTTCACTTGATGCTTCATGATCAGGTGTTCAACTGAAACAGAGCCCAGTAGCATACCAAGAGTTTTTCTTATCAAGTGTCTAAGGAGTAGATGGTAAGGAATGACTCCTGAAATCCAGGGACCTATGGTATGACTCTCCTATTAAGACTTGCTGTGAACTCCACTTGGCATCAGTTTCTACCTTGACACTACCATCAAAATAGACCTTCTGGTTCTTATGGCCCATTTAGCAAGACTTGGGATATTGATCCTGGTACAGCATACTTTTCTTCTTCAGACCTCACTCAATAGGGGAAGATTTTGTGTTACCCAATATATTTATAAGAGTAGTATTTATACTAGTATTATGCATTGCCTCTAGTATCTGAAGAGACCCAAAGGCTGTTGTGCTTTCTTACTTGTAGAAGAGAATGCAAAAGTATGCAAGTTATCTTTTAGTTTGAAAGAGATGTCCTGGGTTTCCCTACCATTGGACCATTAAAACCTTTACTGAAATGGATAATCCTTGAATCTTTGTAGGGTTTGTTTCCAACTCTCTGGATTATATTCATCATATCAAGGGTTCCAACATATAAGACACCTCTTATACTTAATGAACATGCTGTCATTGATGCAATAAATCAATTTGATGTTATTTTGTAAGTGCAGATGGCCCAGAAATCTTTGAACTATGTCAACAAAGAGTTTGCTAACCTAACAGCCCTGAGGTCAAACTGCAAATGTGTATTTTTGTCCATTTTATATAAATGTAAACATTTTCGGATCCATTTTTCTGATTGTAATAGAAAAGTACATATTAACTAAAACAATGATCGTATATACTATGTTCTGGAATATGCATTAATCTTCTCTAGCAACAGTCATAACCCACATGAAAGATATTCTCAGGGCAACTGTTTGTTTGCGATTGTGGTAGTCTACAACTGTTCTCTCATTTATCTGTTTTCTACAGGTCTATAACGGTATATTCAAAAGAGATACGACAAGGGCCACCACCATTACATCCTTTAGATCTCTAAAGGTGGCACTAACCTCTCCCATCCACCCATGATGTGATACTATTTTTTTTTTATCTTGTCTTTGTGGGGCAGCAGTCATAGAGACTCCCACTTGCTCTTCTCCACTATGACAGCTTCAATCTTACATATAGGTGGTGATCCAACATCAGAGCTTCTCCAAATGCTGCGTATATCAGTCTGAATTACACATTCAAGGGCTGAGGAAATTACACCAGTCTAATAACAGGTAGCTGGACTTTGACCAAGATTCTACTCTTTCCCTGGCCTCCATTCTAACGGGGAAACCATAATGATGGTTTTGTTCTCAATGTATTAATATGAACTCAGACTCTATTTCCAGTAGTCCTCAAAATATCTGAATATTCTTTTTTTTACCGATATATAGTCAGCTATAGGAAAAGAAAGGGGGCTTGTTGCTGTATATATTTATTATGACATCCTAGGGTTCCTCTTCCTGTAGACTCAGTTATCTTTTCAGTCAATGGACAGAACAATGGCTCAGATCTGGGAAAAGTGTAAGTGATGATGACTTTTTACTGAGAAAATGGCTTCAGTTTTATGCTCATCCATTTTATTTTTGTTTGCTGCATATTTATTTTGCTGTTGAAGATGCAAGGTTTTATTAATCATCTTCACAACTCCTCGTCTTGCTCTCCAACCTTACTGGCCATTTTGATAACTGTGATCCTTAGCTTTTGAAGTTTAAGTATTGTCACTGATGTCAATTGATTCAAAGCCCACCATTTCTGTTGGTGTCAACCAGCAAAGCTCTAAAACTGCCTCTTCTCCCAGCATCCCTGGTTTGCAGCAGAAAGCTATTGCTGAACATCTTTGTGATGCTAGTGTCCCTCTTATTCACACATCTCTAATAGTTTGGTGACTGGTGAGTACTCTGGGCCTTCCTATAAAGCAAATATTTCAGTGTGGTGAGGCACTTATCATGTAATACATCCACTTCAACATCATTGCTTCCCTGATTATTTTAATTGCTACCTGCACCTGAAATTTCAGGAATTTCAACTTTGCTCAGTAAGGGTCATTGCTTTCCCTAAGCCTCTAGAAGCCAATGTAGGACTAACTTTTTATCATCTCCTAGTGTCTTTGCCAGGGTGTCATATCCTGTAAAATGAGGGAATGCCCCAAATTTAATAAACTCTTCCTTAGTATTATATTCTTACCCCTTGATCAGGCACTGTCAAAATTCAGTAGCAAGAATATTCTCTTGGGTACTGCTGGTACATGCTGGATAATTTTCATAGCTCCTTTGCTATCTGATCCTTTTCTTCCCTTATAAGGCTTACAATGTACCATGCTGGGATTTTCTATAAACAAATCCTAGTTATTGACATGAAATCCAGAAAAAGATGGGCAGATCTTGATGAGAACCCCTTTTACCTTATCAGAAACAGATGTCTGCATTCTTTCAGTGGGGAGGCAATATACTCTTTATATAAACAGTAAGGTATATATTTAAGTAAATTTTATATACTTTCTTCTGAAATAAATTCTGCATTAGTAGCAACAAAACTTTTCCACAGCATTACATTTAGATAAACCCATATTTACACACTGTCAATAACTTTAGAGTAATTATTCTGTTTTTGGCTAAAGCTAAATCATTGTATTTTCTTTCCTTGTGTTGTTTTTAATGTCAATCTATGTAATACTATTTTTAGTAAGCTTATATAGGCAATAGTTTTGTTTAGTTTGCTCATTTGAACATTCAAATTAATGCCATAAATAGTTACCTAATAATCATAACTAAATTCCCAGAAGTGTGAACACCACGATACGAAAGATTTCTGTTTAATAACACAAATTTAATGCTCTTACGGGTGGCCTATAGTTAACAATTTTTTTTATAATGCTGCTTTCCTTATTTATTTTTTCCAGCTTTCGTAAGATATAATTGACAAATAAAACTTGAACATATTTACCCAGTATAATGTAATGTTTTGACATAGGTACATGTTGTGAAATGATTACCACACAGCAGCTAATTGACCTATCAATCACCTCACATAATAATCTTTTTATTGTGGTGAGAATATTTGAGACACACCTCTTAGACAAATTTCAAGTACAGCAGATGCTCAAATAGCATTGATTTGCACTTTCTCCCCATGTCTGTGTAGGTTTCGTCCAGGTACTCTAGTTTCCTTCCATGTTCCCAAAATGATCTCATTAGGTTCATTGGTGTGTCTAAATGGCCCCAATTTGAGTGTGTGTGTGTGTGTGTGTGTGTGTGGGTGTGTGGGTGTGGGTGTATGTGTTTTGTAATGGAATGGCCTCCTGTTAAGGGCTAGTTCCCGCCTTGCATCCTGAGCTGCTGCAATAAGCTCCAGCCACCTGTGACCCTGAACTGGAATAATTGGCTAAATAATTATCTTACTTGTTTTTATCGATCTTTCAATATGAAATAAATGATATCTCACATTTATTTCAATTCTTAATAGTTACATGTTGTGGTCATTATTTAGAAGTTTGGAGATGTTTTTGTGACCAGAAATACTCCATAGGAACTTTACTTGTTTAAATTAATTACCCTATGGTAAAACTGGCTTTGTTGTATGTTCTTTCACTTAAAGTTACTGTTTCCAAGAATATGTGAGCAATATTAAGTGAGGACTTACTATATACAATGCAGTATTGTTAACTATAGTCACTATGCTATATATTATATCCCCCAAACTTACTCATCTTATAACTGAAAATTATTCCCTACAACCAACATGTCCCTATTTTCCCCTCCACTCAGCCCTTGGAAACCATTGTTCTAATTCTACTGTTTCTATGAGTTCAGCTTTTTTAGATTTCACACATAAGTGATACCATACCATATTTGTCTTTCTCTGAACTATTTATGGCACTTGACAAAATGCTGTCAAGTTTCATCCATGTTGTTGCAAATGTCAGAAATTTACATGGCTGCAAAAGATTCCATCGTACATACACACACTGCAATTATATTGATCTATTTACAATTAGTCATTTGTAGTGAATAACCTCATAATACAAATAATTGAGCTAATATCCGTCCAGGTAAGATTCACTAATACAATATTCAGGCAAATGCATCTTATTCTACATAAATTTCCCTTTCAACTCCACTCAACACTACCCAACTCAAATATTTTTAAAATGTACTTTATAAAAACCCAGTGTAAAACACATAATATACTGACATAAATGAAATTCAACAGCAAAAATATGACTTAGAAAAGGTAGAAAGTTAAATATTACAGAAAAGTCTGTCTTTTTTTCCTAGCATGATTCAGAACTCTCAAGTGCATTTGTTGACAAGAATGATAATTGGATACTTGGCTGTAGCCTATAGAAATTTGGTGTGAAGTGGCTGGGCACAGTGGCTCACACCTATAATGCCAGCACGTTGGGAGGCCAAGGAGGGTGGATCACCCGAGGTCAGGAGTTTGGGACCAGCCTGACCAATATGATGAAACCCTGTCTCTACTAAAAATACAAAAAAATTAGCTGGATGTGGTGTCGTGCACCTGTAAATCCCAGCTACTTGGGAGGTTGAGACAGGAGAATTACTTGAACCCAGGAGGCAAAAATTGCAGTGAGCTGACATGGTGCCATTGTACTCCAGCCTGGGCAACAAGAGTAAAACTTCATCAGAAAAAAGAAAGAAAGGAAAAGGAAAGAAAGAACGAGAGAGAGAGAGAGGAAGGAAGGAAGGAAGGAAGGGAGGGAGGGAG
>NC_045437.1:82258193-82263554 GCF_002776525.5 Piliocolobus tephrosceles | reverse complement strand
GGAAGGAAGGAAGGAAGGAAGGAAGGAAGGAAGGAAAGAAAGAAAAATTTGGTGTGAAGTTGGAATTCCATGTATTGTCTAATTATGTCCATGTTTGGGACACTAATTTACAGCTTCCTTGCTAGTTTGGCTGCTTCAGAGAGAGCAAAGTGATTTAGCCCAGTTCAATTTCAGCAAGTTGATAAGTTTGCCCTTGTACATCAGTTATCTTGAATCACAGCTGACTCTGTTAGGTGCCATGTCATTCTACATTTCACTCTGTTAGCTGAAAACTCGGATTTGGTATAATATTGTCTGACTTTCTGTGTAAGCTGGACAATGTTAGACAGAAATAATGAACATTTAGCAGGATCTAGGTCTAATTCATAGTGAAATGTTGGTGTACATGGTCCCTTACTGCTTCTCCTGAATTTTGTTACTCTGGAAATCAAGATCAACCAAATAAGTCACACAAGGTTGAGAGAAACTCACAGAAAACTGAAATGTTATTAGTGCTATGCAATTTCCTTTAATTATGTTTATTACTTATAATACAGAACCAAATAGCATAAGACTTTCATGATTGATCTAACTACAAAATGTCAAAATTGCCACCTAGGTTTTTGTGTTTGAAAAACCTAAATTTGTAGGTAGACAGAATCAAATGTGAACATTTTAATAGAAAAAAATAGTCTGAAATCTTGGTCTGCCTACTCTGTATTCAGAGGTAAGTTTCTACGAAATTTAGTTTACACCTCATGAAAAATATTCTTAAATGCAATGGTATACTTTAGTTTTGTTCAGGATTGTAAGATTTTTATACATTACATTTTTCTTTATTACAAAAAAGGAAAGATCTAATGGCTGCTTACAAATTCTAATACTAAAGTTAACCACATGTGGTAAAAGAAAATATTTAAAATTCAAAGTATTTATATATTTTTTGTAATATTATAAGTTAATGTCTCTTAGGTTTGGAATATTCTCCAATTTTTGTTCTGAAGAGCAGAAAATATCCGTCCTTGATCTCCCCATAGTCAATTTTACTGGATGAATAGAGACCCATTTTATCCTCAAACAACTGATTTCCTGTTATTTTGATCCTCATTGCCATTCCTGATGAGGAAAAGCCAGAGAATATGTTTCTCCTGCCCATGTTGAGTAATATCTTAGGCTGATATAAAAAATTACCATAGACATGGTGGCTTAGACAACATACCTTTATACCTCACAGTTCTGGAGGCTGGAAAATCCGAATTCAAGGTACTGACGGACATGTGTCTGGTAAAGGTCTTGTCCTTTGTTGGCAGATTGTACCTTCCACATGGTGGAGCACAGAAGGAGCAAGCTTTCATGTGTCTTCTTATAAAAGCACTAATCTCAAGGATAAGGGCTCTACCCTTAGGACCTAATTATCTCCAAAGACCTCACATGCAAATACCATCACACTGGGGAGTAGGATTCCAGCATATGATTTTTTTTTTTTTGGTGGAAGAGCACAAACATTCAGTTTATAACAAGTGGTATTTTTAACTGTTCTCTAGAACAGTAGCTCATTAACTTGACACCACATTGAACATGTGATTACATAATGCATGCATAAACAATGTACTTCTTACTTCTTTTACTTTAAAAATATTTTTGAATTCTGTGATTTTTCAGTTTTCCGTCTTCTAGTATTTAGCATCTTTTGTATAAGACTTAACAAGTGCTTCTGCAAGATAACATGGGCTACTGGTTGTGCACAATTCTTAGCAGTTGGCCAATGGTATCATTTTCAATTTTACTGATCTTAAGTGTATCAATATCTTGAGACAGTCTAGCTATGAATCACTATCTTAAAGATTTTCTTCTGTACATACACCTTGTCTACAGAAAAATGCTGACGATTAATTGTGACTGAACAGACAAAACAAAGAGTGTCCACTACACAGATAGCCATCAGTCTTTCTTTTTCCTAGACAAAAGGGTGATGGAGAACTTGCCCAGCAGGTTTAAAGAGGCTTGTGAAGAAAATATTTGTTCAGAGACAGGGAGACAGAGAGACAAGGATACAGGGAGATAAGAAGAGAAAGAGAGAGAAGTTCCCAGAGAGTGTGATAGACACAAAGAAGAAAATATGAAGAAGGAAGTCGAACCCCTAAATCCACCCTTAAGCTCTCTCTCCATGAACACTTTGTCCCCAGAGACTGTGATAGACACAGAGAAGAAAATATGAAGAAGGAAGTAGAGAATAAAATAATCTTCAAAGAAAGAAGGAAGTGGGTCAAATGCCATGCTTTTGTATAATTGGAATCAAATATTATAATATAGTTTTTACATGATTCACAGAGACAGAAATCTTGGCAATGGCAAAAATATATAGGCAGAACAATTTTCAGCATTCATACAGGCTGGAAATAAGTTGCTTTCTTACCAGATGAAGCTATTTCATTGTATATAGGGCATTAGGTATAGTTCTCAAGAAGATAATGTCTTAGATCAGAAATTACACAGGTCAAAAGGCAATGAAAATAAAAATTTTAAGTGCTAATAAAAAAATCAAACTATATATGCTTAGTGAAAATATTTTTTCAAAAGTAAAATAAAGATATTTTCAAATGTATAAAAAACTGAGATAATTTATTGTCAGGAGAATTGTTTCAGAAAAAGTCTAAAGAATTTAGACAGGCAAAATAAAAATTGTAATAGATGGGAAACTGGGTAGAGATTATCTAATGCCTATATATAGTTCTTATGAGGGACAATATACTTTAGACTCACTCATATTCCCTGATTTCATACCCATCCTTATTCCTTACTTGGTTGACCCTAGACTAATTGTTTATGACTTGATGTCTTGGAGGCTTTAGAAAGTGCTGCCCAACATTTCATCATCTTGGCTGTCTCTTCTGAAATGAAACACACCCTTAGAGGTAAGGCAGCCACAAAGGCTGTATTTACTTCTCTGGTGTCTCTCTTTTCATAGTTAATGGCACTATAATTTTTCATTATCTAATATCTTCAATTAGATTGCTTAAAATAAATTTTTGTAGGGAGAGCACAGAGGTTTTGCTACAGCAGTGAAACTAATATGAATATTACCACAGGGATACATGCCATTATACATGTGTTAAAACTCATAGAATGTACAATACCAGGAGTGAATTCTAATGTAAATTGTGGACTTTGGGTGATAATAATGTCAATGTCAGTCCATCAGTTGTAACAAATATGCTTTTCTGGTTTGAGATGTTGATAATGGATAATGTGCATGTGGGAGGACAGGGTGTATATGGGAAAGTGCATGTACTTTCTGCTTAACTTTACTGTGAACTTAAAACTACTCCAAAAACATAAACTCTGTTAACAATTACAGATTTTCAGTTATACTCAAATTAACAGAGTGGTTCAAACTGCATACTATTTTGTCATTAGAAATTATTATTTATATATTTCATATTGATCAGTAAATGCCCCAGTGACAATAAGGCTTACAATTAAGAACACATATACAGCATTCTGCTCCTCTCCTTCTTTTTACCTCTTGATCTCTATTTCTATTACTACCTTTCCAATTTCTTACCTTTTAGTAGTGCACAATTGTAGTATTTTTAAAATGAAAATGAAATATTTTTCAATGGGGAAGCAAGCGCATTTTCTTTAATTTGTTACTTTTTTTTGTTCTAGCTTTAATAATTGTTATCTACCTGCCCTCCATCCTCCCTTTTTCCCCCACCCCTAACTCCATCCTTAAGCTTTCTCTCCAGGAATACTTTGTCCCCAAACTCCAAACTAGCCTAGTAACTTTCCTGGCTTACTACAGAGTTGTTATCCTGAGAATTCGCTTTATCACTCTTATTAGAGTCTCTCCATCCTTGATACCATGGCTTGTTTGGCTTGTTTTTTTCTTGACTTTAATTTTCTTTTTTTTTGGCAGAGTCTTGCTCTGTCACCCAGGCTGGAGTGCAGTGGCACAATTTCAGCTCACTGCAACCTCTGTCTCCCAGATTCAAGTAATTTTCCTGCCTCAGCCTTCCAAGTAGCTAGAATTACAGGTGAGTGCCACCATGCCCAGCTAATTTTTGTATTTTTAGTAGAAATGGGGTTTGACTATATTGGCCAGGCTGGTCTCGAACTCCTGACCCCAAGTAATCCACCTGCCTGGGCCTCCGAAAGTGCTGGGATTATGGGCATGAGCCACCATGCCTGGCCAATTTTAATTTTTATTTTGAGCAACACACAGCCTCTGGTGGGTTAAGAGAAAAACTGTACAGGTAGTTATGTTTTTGAAATAAAGGATATCTTGAAATGCCTTAAAAGCATTTCACATTGCCTTAAAACAAAAAGAAGCAAACATACAAACGAACCAAAATATCCTTTATACCTAATAGAGATTTTAACTAAGAAAGGTTGGAACTGATTTCTTTCCAGACTTCTGGAGGCAATATATTTACTGCCTTCTCTCATCCATCTTTGCTGCTGAGAATGCTATTCCAATTCCTGTTCACTGCTGCTTTTTCTAGCTCCTTTTCTTTTTGGAAATTTCTCTACTGCTGTGAAATTTCATAATAATGTAATTTTACTTATTTTTATTCATTGGTAAGATACTCAGTGCACTATTTCAACATGGATGCCTATGCTCATATTTCTGCGAATATTTTATATTATTTATTTGATTTATTTTCAGTTTTTCTATTTTCAGTTCCTAGAATTTTTATTAGTTGAATATAGGATCACTGTAGGATCTGTAACCTTTAAACATTGTTTATACTTCTATATTTTTCTGTTATACTCTCATCTATAAATCTCTTAAAATGTAGCCCTCAACATCCTTAATCTCTGTTATATGTTTAATATCTGAAAGATAATTTTTAATTATTTTATTCATTATAAATTCCACTGAGGTTGTATGATGACTGTCAACTTATCTATCTGATTATGCCATTTCTAATTTTAAAATATTTATTATACTTTATTTCTTGTTTTCCTTCCTCTTTATTTCTTTCGCTCGCTCTCTCTCCCAGGTGTTTCCATTTCATATTAAATTATTTGCTCAAATGGCAGGTAATTGTTAGCCAATCAATCATATTTAAAACTGAAACACCTGGGAGAGAGAGAGAGAGAAAGAGTAATTGACTGGAATCTCTTTGTATGGGACCTAGTAAGTGGTGGGTTTTCTCATGGAATGTGCTGAGGGGAGTTCAACTATTTCATTGCAATATGGACAAATTTTAGAATGTATAGATGCTGTCTTTGCCTGCTTAGATTCTTCAGAGAAGTAGCCACAGTTTCCTCTATGATAAGTGTGTTTGTGTGTCTGCACACATGCACATGAGTGTGTGTGTGTGTATCTGTGTGTTGGCAGGGGGAGGAAGAGGGTGATGTGGGACTCTGAAGAAT
>NC_045437.1:82210879-82258183 GCF_002776525.5 Piliocolobus tephrosceles | reverse complement strand
GTGTGTTGGCAGGGGGAGGAAGAGGGTGATGTGGGACTCTGAAGAATACCCAGTGCTCTTGGAGATTTGAAACAAGAGAAAGCTTCCTGCACACTGTTCATTTAGAAACTTGGTTTTTAATTAATGTATCTGTTTTCTCTAAAACGTATTTCCCTGTCCTCTGTTTTTCATGATTTGCCTGACTCTGAATGATCTATAGTTTAGTAAAATATCTGCCTCTCAGTAGAAAGTCTGTGCATAGAATTGACTCACAGTGTTAGATGCATGAAAAACTTTGGGCTTCCAATTGCCCTTTGACTTTCAGTCAATTTCTTGTGATTCCCCCATTCCTCTCTTTCAAAGACACTTAATACTTTTAATTCCTGCACATTATCAGCGTATTTCCTGTTATAAGAACTTGCTTTTTTCCCTTGCAAGCATTTGGAATTAAACTTTCTCAACTCCAGGGCTTCTTTGAATGTTTTCAATCTTCTCCAAACTTGTTGATATATTTTATAGGACTTTTCCCTCTCAGTTTATATTGAATATTGGGTTAATAACATTTTCCTACTTTAGTCTAATTTATTGCTAATACAAGATAGAAGGAGAAAAACTTTATTTCTAATTCAGTGTATTTCACCAGAAGTCATATATAATGCATTTTATCCTTTACACAAGTTAATCATTAAAACATTTTCTCTCTTTGCTGTTCTTTACTGAATTTAACTTATTGTTTTGGTACACATTTAATAATTATTTGCAAACATATTGTCAGAATACCTTACAGCTACATGACGTTAGTTGGTGTGTTCTATTCTTAATAAGAGCACTACATTTTGAGTACTTTATTGCCAACGAGATTAATTTAGTAAGAAGGCACAAAAATAGTTCAGTTATTGAAGAGACAAATTAAAATGGGTATATGAAATATGCTCAATCCCTGCTTTAAGAAGATCAGTAGGATGTGATTATATAAATATAAATATTTAAAGAAAGGCAATGTATTTATATAATAAAACAAATTGTTTAAATATGAATGATGAAAAGAGAGTACAAGAATAAGAACATAATATAGAATAAAATAACATTTTATCAGTATTATACATTAGATAGTGAAATAGGTTTTTCCTAGAAATAATATTCTAGTAATCCACATCATTCATCATAGAGAAGGCCATGAGTTGAGCTCAATGTATTCATTATCAATAACGCTATTCTTTAGAGTTTTGCAAAAACTTTGTGTTATGTTTAAACTTTTATATTATGCAGGGTGAAATAGTTTAGTTTTATAAAACTATGAGCTGATAAAATTTGCAATATGATGGATAGTTTCTTTTTGTCCAAACCAGGAACTGAAGCTCTCTTTATAATTAAACTTACATTGAGTAAAAATTCAATTTTAATAATTTCAATATGCCATTCCTCCTAAAGCAAACTTCTTATATTAAAGTCAAAAACTACTGTAAATGTGTGATATTGGGAGTACAGCACCATTGTGAATGATTCATTGTTTAGTATGTTAACTTGTGAAAAAGGGAATTAGACCCATAATTCTTCTATATTTAACTCAAAACTTATTTTTGTATAAGGAAAATATAAACGATATTGTTGTATTTCATAAATCTTAAATAACAGAACGATTAATTGTCAAATCAAATAAATCTGAAATGACAAAAAATGCTTAAAATTTGTTTCTAGTTTTCTTTGCCTACCAAATTGTTAAATGTTTCATTTCATACCAAAGGACCATTCTATAATTTTGTGTGTCAATAGAAATTTTGCAATTTTTGAATTACAGCTAAGTAACTTCAGTCTCAGAATGTTAAGATACATTTGCATTAGGAAAATTAAAACTAAGTGGATTTTTATGCATTTATTAAAATCTGGCACTTGAATGTTTTATGATTAGTTTCAAAATGATACAGAATCTGTAGTGTAGAGTGTATTGATTTGTCCTTCATCAATCCTCTTCTTGTAGTGGATCCAATCAACTACTGACTTTTGTTGATTATTTCTCAGAAGAGTCTAGACTTCATTTTTTACATTTGAAATAATCCCTTCCAGTAATGTTCTGAAGTATCACCCCATTTTACAAAAACATAAATTTAAACTCTTTGGAATAGTTTCAAAATCTTCTATGATCTAGTTCCTACCTAATTTTTTAGGTTCATAACCCATTAATTCTTCACAGAATCCTTCAATTCAGTTTTTACAACATTAGTTCGCTATGATGTGATACATGATGTGAACATGATGTTCTCACTTTTACATATTGTTACAGAGCACTGGTGATACACCCATTACATATATGATGGATGAATGAAAGGCTGAGTGAAATTTGACTCTATTATCACCTCTTTTGTAAAATGTTTGCTGATGTGTTACTCATGTTACTGTCCTCTATTCCAATGATATTTTGAATTTACATCAGTGTGCTGCTTATAACATTCTTAGAGCCAATTTCACATGAATTTATTGCTAATCATCTCTTGGCAGTGTACTTATAATTATACACCAACTCTTACTTGCCATTGAATTGCTAGGCTCATTGGCGCCGTTAGACTCAGGTATTTATAACTTAAGAGCAAATACCCCAAAATTTGGTGACTTCAATCATTCCAAAACTAAGTGGCTGAATACAAGAGCCATTTTATTTTATCTTGTGGATCAAGAATTTGAAGAAACTTAATTAGGATGGGTTTTCTCTGCTCCCTATTGAGGGTGGAGTATCATTATTACCTCATATATCTGACCCTATAGCAAAGATGGCTGGAATGCCCAAACCTCTCTTCTTCATAGGCTATTATCCTTCAGAGCTTTTCTCTCCTTGCAGTTTTGCATCCTACCAATCTTCAGGGTATTTTTTTCCATCTAGCCTCACCAGCATGACGGTCTAGATTTCTTTCTATGGTAGCTGAGCCTTCCTAGAGTGAAAAAGGAAGTTACAAGGCCTCTAAAAACTTACTCTCAGAAGTCATTTCTGCCTCATTCTATTGGTAAAAGCAAATCATAGGGCCAACCCAGATTCAATAGAGGAAACATAGATTCCACCTGTTATTCGAAGAAATGACCAATTCCATTGCAAAAGGGCAAGCAGGATGGGAATAATTCTTACAGCTGTCTTTGAAAGCAATCATCAACAGATGCTTAGCGCTTAATAATCTGCTACTTAATTGATATTTCTCATCTGAAAGAGAGAGATTTAGAATAATTTATTTCTAAAATAAATTTCTGCTCTAAAATATTGAATAAATTCTTTGGACCTAATGAACATGTACAATAAACAGAAAGTATGAATTTTTACTTGTCTTTTCTAGCACAGCTCTTTTTAAAGAGTAGTACAGCCACTTTTTAAAGAAGCTTAATAAATAACCAAGACAATAATAAAAAGGGCATCACTTTTGCTTCATTTTTAATATAAATAAAAATGAATATCCTGAAGTTGCAAAAATTGCTTTCAACTATTTGTTTTATTTCTATCAACTTAACTCAGTAGGATTATCTTCTCTACTATGAAAGTTAATAGGTTGTATATACATTATCCCTGTGAATCGTGCTGCCAATTCAACTCACACTTGACAAATTAACCGGCAAGAAGTCAGGTAATTTGTCACACTAAAGTCTGTTAATATTGATACATACTTTTTATCAGTGTTCATATAGGTGTTTTATAAAAGGAACTTTTATTTATTTCAGAAGATAAGCTTACTTGTAATTGTGGAATGACAATATGTTGGATGTGATAGGGATTCTTTTTGTCAACTGTGTACAAGCACCCTTTCAATAAAAAGCATGTATCTTTTTTCTAATTATCTTTTCATTTTCCCTATATTATGTTTATTCTGATTATATTCATTGGGAAATAGGTGGAAAGTTTTTGAATTTACTGGTAACATTTGGGCTTGTATTTTGTGTATCTTTTAAATTGTATTCTTTTAGCAATTCATTTTAATGCACTAAAAAAAAATCAGTTTTTGACTAATAGGGAATTTTTTCCCCTACCATAGTTATATAAGAAACTCTATGTAGGGATATGACAAGCTGGGACAGTGAGGAGTTGACACAAGCATTACAGTTGCTAAAATATTCTCGAGTGTTTACCTCCTCCTCAGAATTTATTATTACTCATTTTATGAACAATGACTTAGAAAAGGAGAAAAAAATGATAAGCTTCTGGTCCCACACATCTTAGTAATGGCTGTATGACTGTCTTACTCAGTTGAGAAATGCATTGAATCATGCACCCCGCTTGAATACGTAGAAAGTTGGATTCGATTTAGAAGACATTTCTCCATGAACGCATGCCACCTAAACAAGAATTTATTTTTAACATTGTGTCCTCATTAACATGACATTTTAGGCTGTGTTTTAAATCATTGTCTTTTACATTTTATAGAGCTGAATTTGTTATTTTATACTTTATACAGTTCTGCTTCCATTGACTTTAACATCTTTATTTGCATTCTTTGGAGGAGGCAGAATTCAAGAAGCTTAGATAGCAGGTAAGTTACTTGACAGAATTTAAAGCTCAAGATTTTAGGATTGATATAAACCTTGGATAATGGAACTATTTACTAGTAAATTAAATAACTGGAAGAGATTGGAAGTTTGTCCCATTAATCTGAAGAAATCTTTACTTGCAAACTATTCTGTTACTATCAATACAAAAAAAATCCAACACTGCTTGAGGTTTCAACAAAAAGTCAGTTGCAGAACTATATTTTTCTTTAATCTTCCTTTATATATTTTATATTTTACTTTTTATTATTTAGCTAAATTTTGTTTGAGTTTTGTTTTTTAAATCAATGATTTTTATTTATATACGAAGTAGATTATAATCCTAAAATTTCCTTTGTTCTTCATAGTTTCCATTATAAATTTAGCAGTTGTACTAAAATAAGTTACTAGGCTAATATACAAATCTGAAGGCAAATATTTATGGTATATATATATATATATATATTATATATATGTTAGGTGTTGAAGAGATAAATGAGAAAAAAGAACTCAATAAAAATGATATTAAAATGTACAGTTCTATTTTTATTATAGATATTAATTGATGAAAGGTAAATATTTTAATAAATATAACCAGAACATTTTTAAAGAACATAATTATAAAATCATCTCTTTTTATAAACCAATTTTAAAAGGATTTCATCATTTTAAAGTACAATCTAAATTTGTAATTATCAGATTTTAGCTTTAAAATAATCACCAATAGATACTGTAATTACTTTTCTCTGAATATGAGACTAATTTATTTTGATATCAATAGAGAAATTTTATTTAGTAGTCATGCACTAAATGAGAATATACATTTATTGATTTTTTTTCTTCCAAACAACTCACAGGAATATATCCACTATCAAATATTTACTATAAAAGTGATTTGGGGTTTGAATTAAGATTATTTCATTCCAAAGAAAGAATTATACCGAAAAGGTGTTTTAGTGCATTTTCATTTGACAAAGATTTAAGGTATATAAATGGGTTCTTGAAAATATATACACACACATACATATTGATAAATGAAGCATATCAGTGCTATATGAGAAACACTGATAGAATATGTGTCAGTTTGAGTGAGAGCAATTAAGAATTAATCATTTTCACTTCTACAGCATTGTCTAAAGAACACAAAATAAGTGTTGGGGGTTAAAGAATATAACTAAGGTCTGCCATATAACATATATTGTAAAAGTATGCCATGGACATATTTAAGATATACAGAGAGAAATTTCTGAAGAAACAATTAGAAAAAAATTAAATTCTAAAGTCATGTATATAGGATAATATAATATATATATTATATGAAAATACCACCCCATGATGATTGCTAATACTGCACATAATCATTTCTGAAATTGGAAATGCTAACTACTAAGTTAATTCATACTAGCACTAAAGTGATTCATTTACAAATAAAATATGGCTTTTGTTTGACAAGACTTTTTAGGGGAAATTAGACATCTCTCTCTTTTACACTCTTTCTCTCTCTCTATATATACACACATATATGTATAAATATATATATATACACACATGCAAATTGTTGATAGATAAATAGTTAGAAGTGACGACATAGTGGTGCACTCTTAACATACTAGTAAATAGTCCCATAGCTGATTACAGAAAATATGACATTTAGTTTGTGAAAGTTTTAATGAAGGGATGTATTTCATGTCAATAAATGGGTAAGATTTTAATACAGAGAGCTGGCATGCAAATAAAAGAACTCAACTAAAATTTTGAGCAAGTGGAGGTCAAAGTGAAACTTATTCACTATTCCCCTAATATTCCTTCCATGTGAAGGTTTGTTCTTTAGTATAACACTCCACTTTCTTATGATTAGTCAGACTGTTGAGTTGAGTCTCAAGAACTGAGCCTAGCTAGTTCTACCTCCTTCTCAATTGTTTGTCTAAATTATAAGCTGAAACATAAAGCCCCTGCTCTGACTGGGTTGGAAGTAGAAATGGGCTAAGGTGGCATAGTAATATTTGTTACCGCATTGGGAAGTCTGTCTAATTCTAGGACTCTGGGCTAGGATCAATTTGCCCATTCATATAAGCCCCACTTTCCAATGTCTGCTTTATTGGGTGAAAAGGTAAATCTGATTTGTGAAGATGGCCGACTAGAGGCAACTAGTGTACACAGCTCTTGTGGAGAGGAATAAAAGGGAAGAGTGAATACACACCATCAACTGAAACACCCTTGGGACTAATTATGCCTTGGGACTAATCAAGAAAACAACTTGACCCATGGAGAATGGAGAAAAGCAAGGCTGGACAATGGCCCACCCAGGAGTAACATGGAGCCAGGGGAACCTCCTCCACTCAGAGAAGCAGTGAGTGAATGTGCAACTCCAGGAATCCATACTTCTCCCATGGGTCTTTGCAATCCTTCAGTCAGGAGATGCCCTTGTGAACTCACTCCACCAGAGCCTTCAGTCTGACACACAAAACTACATGGAGTCTCAGCAGAGCAGCCACCAAGGCACATAGAAAGCAGGGAGCCTTAGATACCCAGGCTTTCTGGGCTTCCCAGAAAAAGTAGCTGCAATCCTGGCAAAGCAGGAGGTTAGACCCCTGTACATACCCCTAAGAAAGGGCTGAATCCAGGAAGCTCAGCAGCAACAGTCTACAGGCCCTGCTTCCACAGCACCTCACTGGATAAGACCCATTGGCTTGAAATTCCAGCCAGCCACTGGTAGCAGCCTTGCACCTCCCAGAGACAGAGTTCTCAGGGGGGGCGGTGGCCACCATCTCTGCAGTTTGGGTGATTTAATTGTTCCCGCCTTCCAGGTTTGGAGATTCCAAGACTACTGAGTACTGAAGCAATCCCCAGCATAGCATAACTGCTCTACAGAAATGTGACCAGATTGCTTTTTTAATCAGGTCTTTAATCCTATTCCTTCTCACTAGGTGGAACCTCTCAACTGGAGTCTCCAGCCACTCTCACTGGTGTTTTCTGGCCAACAGAGGTTTGAAACCTCTCTGCAACAAAACTCCTAGAGAGAGAGGCAGGCCACCATCTTTGCTGTTTGGGTGATTTAGCCATTTCATCCTTCAGGCTTTGGAGACTCCAAGCTGACTTAGGGGAGAAGTGATATCTTAGCACAGCACACCTGCTCTACGAAAACATAGTCAGACTAATATTACTTTTTGAAGAAGGCCCTCAATCCCATTCCTCCTCACTGGAAAGGACCTCCCAACCGGGGTCTACAGTCACCTCCTATAGGTGCATTTGAGTCAAAAATAGGTTCATACCTCCCTGGGGTAGAGATCCCAAAGGGAGAGACAGGGTACCATATTTGCTGTTTTGAAGACTTCACTGTTGATACCTCCAGGCATTGGAAAATCTGAGGTGACTAAAGACTTCATTGGGCCCCCAGCATACTTCAGAAGTCCTACGGAAAAGTGGTCAGATTATTACATGGTTGATTGTTCCCATATCTCCTCATTGGGCAAGTGCTCCAGGTCTCCAACCTCCCCCTGCCAGGGCTACGAGCCAGTAGCAGCTCTGCAAGCTACTGAACAGAACCCAGGAACAACTGAAAGCCTCTCTGCCACTGCCTCTGTAGTGGAACTGCCCTTGCTACCCTTGAACTAACGAAGGAGGAAATACCCTAAATGCCTTATCCACACCTAAAAACAGCAAGAAAAGAAGGCCAGCTCATCTCCCATTTGTCCCACTTACCCCTACTTGCACCAAACAGGGAGCCTCCAGCTTGGGCCTACAGCACAGATTCTCCATCTTGGACTGATGGCACTGAGCAATTGCTGACCTGCGTTCCCCTGGGTTAGAACCCCTGGGAGACAAGGAAAAGATCTTTAGTCACAGCCACTACTAAGGTTCGTTACTCTTGCCTCCAAGTTGGGGAAGCAACGTAAACACTAAAACCACTTCAGAGCTACAGTGGGCAGCCCAGGGGTGCCAAGTCATGATCTATAGCCATCACTTGAGAATAACCCACATTCTTAGAGCATTGAGAGTGAACATGACTGCAAGAGAGAAAATACAGGGAAGTCACAACTGAGCAAGAGTCTAATAACTGAACAAATATCTAAGTGTCATGTACTGGACCGCACTCCAAAGATTCAATACCAAAAATACCTGACTAACATATCCCCCTCTGAATCCAGAGACAAGAAGTCAGCTTCAAATAAAGACCTCGCACAAAGCATCAGCCCTGTGAAAACTGAAAATGTCCAGAGAAGAAGTCTAGTAACTATACTCATTCTACACTGCAGTAAAAAGAACATTCACATGCAGAGATGAGAAACAACCAGTGAAAACTCTGATAATTCAAATAATAACCAGAGTGTTTTATGTCCTCCAAACAACATCATCAGTTCTCCAACAAGAGTTCTTAACCAGGCTGGGATGGCTGAAATAACAGGAATAAAATTCAGAATATGGATAGAAATGAAGATCACTGAGACTCAAGAGAATGGCAAAACCCAATTCAAGGAAACTAAAAGTCACAATAGAACAATACAGGAGCTGAAGGATGAAATAGCCAGTATGAAAAGGACCCCAGTGGATCTAACAAAGCTGAATAACACAATACAAGAGTTTCACATAAATCACAAGTATTAACAGCAGAATAAACTAACTTGAGGGAAGAATCCCAGAACTTGAAAAATGGTTCTCTGAAATAACACAGTCAGACAAAAATAAAGAAAAAAAGAACTAAAAGGAATAAACAAAACCTCCAAGAAGTATGGGATTATGTAAATAGGCCAAATCTGTGAATCACTGGCATCCCTGGAAGGGAGGGGAAAAAAGTGAACAACTTGGAAAACATATTTCAGGACATAATTCATGGAACATACTTTAAAATTGACCATGTTATGGAACGTAAAACAATCCTCAGCAAATGCAAAATAATAGAAATCATACCTAATAGTCTTAGACCATAGCACAACAAAGATAGAAGTCAAGAATAAGAAAATCACTCAATCATGCAATTGCAAGGAAATTAAATAACATGCTCCTGAATAATTTTGGAGTAAATAATGAAATTAAGAAAGAAATCAAGATGCTCTTTGAAACTAATGAGACTAAAGATACAACTTTCCAGAATCTCTGGGACACAGCTAATTCAGTGTTAAGAGGGAAATTCATAGCACTAAATGCCCATTTAAAAAGTGAGAAAAATCTAAAATTAACAACTTAATATCAAAATTGAAAGAATTAGAGAAACAAGAACAAATGAAACCCAAAGTTAGTAGAAAACAAGAAATAACAAAAATCAGAGCTGAATTGAAGGCAATGGAGACATACACACACACACAAAAAAAAAACATTGAAAAGATCTACAAATTCAGGAGTTATCTTTTTGAATAACTTAGTAAAGTAGATAAGCCACTAGCTAGACTAATAAAGAAGAGAGAAGATCCAAATAAACACAATAACCCTGACCTCATAGAAATAAAAATAACCACCAGAAACTACTACAAGCACCTCTACACACAGAAACTAGAAAACCTAGAAAAGATGGTTAAATTCCTGGACACAAACATGCTCCCAAGACTGAACCAGGAAGAAATTGATTTCCTGAATATACCAATAATGAATTTTGATATTGAATTAATAAAAAATAGCCTACCCACCCAAAAGAAGTCCAAGGCCTGATGGATTCACAGTCAAATTCTGCCAGATGTACAAAGACTAGCTGATACTATTTTGACTGAAACTATTCCAAAAAATTGAGGAAGAGGGACGCCTCCCAAACTCATTCTGTGATGCCAGCGTCTTCCTGATACCAAAACCTGTCAGAGATACACACACACAAATAAAAATTCAGGCCAATATACTTGATGAACTTTGATGCAAAATAATTATCAAACAAATTCCTTGCAAACTGAATCTAGCAGCACATCAAAAAGCTAGTCCATCATGATCAAAATGACTTTACCCCTGGGATGCAAGTTTGGTTCAACATATACAAATCAATAAATGTGATTCATCGCATAAACAGAACTAAAGAGAAAAAGCAAATGATTATCTCAAAAGATGCAGAAAAACCTTTTAATAAAATTCAACACTCCTTCATGTTAAAAACTGTCAATAAATTAGGTATTGAAGGAATGCATCTCAAAATAATAAGAGCCATTTATGACAAACCCATAGCCACCATCATACTAAATAGGCAAAAGCTGGAAACATTCCTCTTGAAAACAATCACAAGACAAGGACGCCCCATCTCACCATTCTTATTCAACATTGTTTTGGAAGTCCTAGCCAGAGCAATCAGGCAAGAGAAATAAACAAAGGAAATCCAAATAGAAAGAGAGGAAGTCACACAATCCTTGTTTGTAGATGACATGATTCTATATCTAGAAAACCGCATAGTCTCAGTCAAAGAACTCCTTCAACTCATAAACAACTTGAGCAAAATTTCTAGATACAAAATCAATATACAAAAATCACTAGCATTCCTATACATCAGCAACAGCCAAGCCGAAAGCCAAATCAGGAAGGCAATCCCCTTCACAACTACCACAAAATGAATAAAATACCTATGAATATAGCTAACTAGGGAGGTAAAAGATATCTACTCTGAGGATTACAAAACACTGTTCTGAGGAAACAGAGGAGACACAAATAAATGGAAAAACATTCCATGCTCATGGATAGGAAGAATCAATATTATTAAAATAGCTATAATGAACAAAGCAATGTATAGATTCAGTGTTATGACCATCAAAATACCAATGACATTCTTTACAGAACTAGAAAAAATCTATTTTAAAATTTATAGGAAACTAAAAAAGAACTTAAATGGCCAATGCAATACTAAAAAAAATAGAAAAAAGCTGGAGGCATCAACTTCCCCGATTTCAAACTACACTACAGGGCTACAGTAACCAACACAGCATGATACCAGCGCAAACACAGGCACGTGGACCAACAGAATAGAATAGAGAACCTAGAAATAAGATCAGACATCTTTGATTATTTGATCTTAGATAAAGCTGGCAAAAAAGCAATGGGGAAAAGACTTCCTAGTCAACGAATGGTCTTTGGATAACGGGGTATCCATGTACAGAAGATTGAAGCTGGACCTCATCATTACAGCATTTACAAAAATCAACTCAAGATTGATTAAGACTTAAATGTGAAACCCAACAGTATAAAAACCCTAGAAGACAACCTAAGCAATACTACCCTGGACGTAGGAATGGGCATAGATTTCATGACAAAGACACCCAACACAATCATGAGGAAAACGAAAATTGACAAATAGAATCCAAATAAACTTAAGACCTTTTGCACAGCAAAAGTAACTTTTGAAAGAGTAAACAGACAATCTACAGAATGGAAGAAAATATTTACAAACTAATACATGTGACAAAGGTCTAATATCCAGCATGTCTAAAGAACTTAAACATATTTATAAGAGAAAAACAAACAACCTCATTAGGAAGTGGCCAAAGGACATGAACAAACCCTTTCCATAATAAGACACACATGCATCCAGCAAGTATATATTAAAAAAGATCAATATCACTGATCATTAGAGAAATGCAAATCAAAATCACAATGAGATACCATCTCACACCAGTCAGAATGGCTTATTAGAAAGTCAAAAAATAACATGCTGGCAAGGTTGTGGAGAAAAGGGAGAACTTATACCCTGTTGGTCAGACTGTAAGTTAGTTCAACCATTGTGAAATGCAGTATGAATTTCTCAAAGAGCTAAAAGCAGAACTACCATTTGACCCAGCAATATCATTACTGGGTATGTACCCAGAAGAATAGACATCATTTTACCATAAAGACATATGCACACAAATCTTCATTGCAGTACTATTCACAATAGCAGAGATATGGAATCAACCTTAATGCCAAGCAATGACAGATTGTATAAAGAAAATTTGGTACATGTTACACCATAGAATACTAAGGAGCCATAAAATTAAATGGGATCATGTCTTTTGCTGGAACATGGATGGAGCTGGAGGCTATTGTCCTTAGTAAACTAATGCAGTAACAGAAAACCAAGTATCACTTGTTCTCACTTATAAGTGAGAGCAAAGTGATGAACAAAAGTCTTGAACACAAGGAAGGGAACAACAGACACTAGGGCCTGCTTGAGGGTGGAGGGTGGAAGGAAGGAGAGGAGCAGAAAAGGTAAATATTGGGTACTGGGCTTAATACCTGGCTGATGAAATAACCTGTACAACAAACCCTCATGACATGAGTTTACCTATATTTGATAACTTCACATGTACCCTGATATGGTTTGAATTTGTATCCCTGCCTAAATCTCATGTGGAATTAGAATCCCTATTGTTGGAGAAGGGGCTGGTGGGAGGTGATTGGACCATGGGGCCAGATTTCTCCATTGCTGTTCTTATGATAGTGAGTGAATTGTCATGAAATCTGGTTGTCTAAAAATAGTACCTCCCATTCTTGCTCTTTTTCTTCTTCTCCAGCCATGTAAGATGTATCTGCCACCATATTTGTAAGTTTCTCTAGGCCTCCTCAGCCATGCTTCCTGTACAGCCTGTGGAAATGGGAGTCAATTAAACCTCTTTTCTTTATAAATTACTCTGTATCATGTAGTTCTTTATAACAATGTGAGAACAGACTAATACATCCCTAAACCTGAAATAAGTTTAAAAATCTGACTTGCTCTCCTTTTCATATATTTCTGAGTTTATTCATATATCAAATAAGACAAAGGTTGCTATTAGGGCTTTTTTTGAACATCCAATATTCAGCAACAATTTGAGTTGTTGATGTCTTCCCTCAAAATTAAGGATTGTTCACATTAATAATAATGCTTATTTGAGTTTCCATTTCACCTCACTTAATCTAGGCCTAGTTCATATGGATTCTTGAGATTAGTCTTTCTAGTTGTTGACAATGTAAAGATTTTTAGATGAGATTTTTCAAACTTGAAGAGAAAAATCTCTTCATCTGAGAAGCTGTTAATAATTTTTAAGTTATATCATGATGCTTCTACTAAAGAATGTAAAGCAACTGATATGACTCAGTCACAGTTACTAAATAATTCCTTGTTTGCTTCCCCAAGATCAAGAATCATGTTTGGTGAATATTAATAATGTAGCTTTACCTCTGTAAAAACTGATTCCTATATATATTTTTTACAACAATTAAATTTCATTCTGAATTTATTTATCATTTTCTTTCTCTCAACATCTTGTACTTAATTAACTCGACTGTAACCAATAAGCCAAACTATGAAAAAAATACAGGAAAACATGTAATGTAATTAAATCTGGATATATATTTTTGTTCCGTAATCAAGAATACATTGGGTTGCAAAGGGCAAGACTTTGAAAGTGTAGTTACTTTATAACTTCTGAAGTTGCAAGTTTAATTATATTGTTACGCAACATTACTCACCATAATTTTTGTTAAAACAAGACCTCTCTTTACAATGAACTGTTTATGAAAAGTGCACCTTTATGAATAGACTATATGAATATAATTTACATTTTTATTCTGTTTTTCCCTTAAAGTTGAAAAATAACTGGGAAAACCAGAATGTGTTGGGTCAAACAGTGTTCAGAAGAAGGATGGTAAAATTATTTTTTTTCATTTATAAAATCTCTTACAGGTATCACCTAAAATTAGAAAACTCAATCCTGACTCATATTTGCCAAATTATCTTCTAATAGTGGGATGAAATAAAAAGAGCTTTGCTTAAAAGGATCAATTTCAAGTAACTCAGTTTCAGACTTCACGTTCTACTCTGACTGACAATCTACCAACGTCAATTTATATACCAGAAAATTTATACCCAAGTTCATAATATAATTTTCTAGAAAAATATGCAGAAAAGGAGTTTAAGGTATTTCAAAATTGAATATTACAACAGACTGAATATTTGTTCCCCCCCTCTCCAATTCACATGTCAAAGTGGAACCTTTTCTAGAGAATTACTGGCAGATTAGGTTGTTAGGATAGGGCTCTCGCACTATGAGTAATGTTTTTTAACAAGAAGAGATGATTAGGGAGCTCTGTCTCTCTGTGTGGGTATGCCAAGACTAAGGGAGATCTTGTGAGGACATAACCAGGAAGAGAGCCTTCACCTAGAACCCAGTTATGCTGGCATCCTGATTTTTGACTTCCAGCTTCCAGATCCATAAGAAATATTTGTTGTTTAAGACCACCACTCTATGGTAATTTATTGTAGCAACCTGAACTAAGTCAACTATAAAGAAAATAGTCACTTTTTTTTTTTCACTTTTATTTTCAATCAGAGTGGCCTTTACTGGAGGAGAGTATAGTTTATTCTGACCTAAATTTCATAAACTTCTTAAAAAATATTTCTGATCATTTTATTCTATGCAGCTGAAGATTAATGGGTATATATTTTAAGTGCACAAAGAATGGTGTAGTTTTAAGGGGTGTATGATTCCAAAGGAGGAGGACATAACAGTTGTTTAAGAGGGCTACTTAGAGAAACATAAATATGTGGACTGAATGAGGCCGCTTCCTTGTCACAGAAGAGCTATCTACAATTCTGTTATTTTACTTAGAAATTTAATAATACAGAACATTGGCATAGTCTTTTCCCTTTACTCATCCATAAATGTATTAAGAGTCCATAGGTATCTGACATAATCTGTCCAAGGTTATTTCCCTTTTTCAAATAACACTTATGCCATACTGCTGACATAAGAAGATCATGATTGATGTTTGTCCCTAAAAAACAGCATTGACATTTACAATAGCCTGAGAAGCACATGTATACCTGGGCTGTAATATCCCTGGGATTTTGCTGGAGCTCATTATTCTGTCAGAAATGGATCAACCTCCAGCTTCTCTTTGCCCTCTGTTGGGCATCCCCAAAAAGCAGAGGAAAATACCAGAGATTCAATCTCCGCTGGCCTATAATATGTCAAAGATGTGAAAATTTACTTTGTAACTATATACTCTCATATGATGTTTCATGAAAACATCTGGTGCCTTTTGTAGTAAAAACACAATACAGTTATAATGATTTTTTTTTTTTTTTTTTTTTTTTTTTTTTTTTTTTTTTTTTTTTTTGAGACAGAGTCTCATTCTGTCGCCCAGGCTAGAGTGCAGTGGCATGATCTTGACTGACTGCAGCCTCCTCATCCTAGGTTCAAGGGATTCTCCTGCCTCAGCCTCCTGAGTAGCTGGGATTGCAGGGGCATGCCACCATGCCTGGCTAATTTTTTTTTTTTTTTTTTTTTTTTTTGTATTTTTAGTAGAGATGGGATTTCACCATGTTGGCCGGGTTGGTCTCGAACTCCTGACCTCAAGAGATCCACCCACCTCAGCCTCCCAAAGTGCAGGGATTACAGGCATGAGCCTGTAATAGTAACTTTAAAAAAAATTCAAAATATCAATTGAGTCCAAAATAAATGTGCCACATTTACTTTTCAACAGAAAATCTATCCTGTTTGCCATAAGAAGTTGAAGTTCATAGTTGAATATTCATTTTTCACTAGGTAATTTGTGAATGAAATCACATGACAGATGTTCAGAGCTTTTTAACTTCTCCCTTGGCTATGTCTAAAATATACTAGTTCCACAAATTATAGTACAATGTGCTATCTCTTTGTTGCTGACTTTATTGGATATGTCTTTAGTTATCTCCTTTTTTAAATTTGAGTTATTGACATCATTAATATTCTTGACTACTCCCTTTTTTTTTAGATAATGCTCTTACATCTTTTTAGGTATCATACTTTTCTAGTTTTCATATTGTTTCTCTGACAATGCCTCTCAATCTCTTGTCAAAAATCTCTTCTTGTATCTTTTAAATGCTAGTGACATTTACATTCTGTTGTTGTATGTGGCTTTACTATATAAAATTAAATTTTATTCATTCAAAACAATCAAATGTTGTTTCTAGTCATCTTTAGACATTCTTATCTCAAGATTAAAATTTCCACCTACTTTTTTATATTTTTATAGTTTTATTGAATGAAAATGGACTAAAGGCATACCTTGGATATATTGTAGGTTTGGTTCTAAATCACCTCAATAAAGTGAATATCACAATAAAATGAGTCACATATATTTTTTTAATTTTCTAAGTGTATATAAAAGTTATGTTTATAGCATGCTGTAGTCTATTACGTGTATGCAACATTATGTCTTTAAAAAGTACTTGCCTTAATTAAAAACACCTCATTGCTAAAAGATGCTGACACAGAGACATGAGGTGAGTACCTGCTATTGGAAAAGCAATACTGATAGACTTGTTCAAACAAGGTTGCTATAAACCTTCAATTTATAAATAAATGTAATATCTGTGAAGTACAATAAAGTGAAATGCAATAAAACGAGGTGTGCCTGTATCATCCATCACCTGGAGCATGTTTGGCTCAACGTATTAGGTAGAAATACAAATTTATTTTTCTTTTAAATAACTAGCTAGGTAGTACATGGGCCTTTAGTAGGATATTACATTTAATATATAATTGGATATAATCCTGATATGCAGTGGGATCTATTTTGGACTCTCTTCTTTTTGTTTATTTGACTGACTATTCACTTTTCTTTATTTACACTTTTCTTTCAGTCTCTTTTTGCCAGAGTAGCTTTGTGGTTAGTGGTTATTGTTGTTGATGTTCTGCTTCCCTCTCTATATTCCACTAATTTTTTCTTGAGCTTCTCATTATGTCTTTATTATCACAAGGTCAAGGCCAGTACAAATCCTATTATCAAGTTCTCTCACTGTGCCCTACAGTTCTCCCTTGCAGCACGTGACTACCATTGCCATTTTACACAAATTAATGGAACTCTTTCATTAACATCTGTTTTCCTCTTCAGACTCAGTAATATTAGGACGGGAACCATGACTCTCTTTCTCACCATGATATCCTCAGTGTCTGTTGTACTGCCTGGGACAGTATGGACTCTCAATAGCTTTGCATAACAAACGGTTTAGATCTCTGGGTTTTTTTCCTAAAATGATATTGCAGAGTAAGTACTATGTTTAACTGATCAAAGTAAAGGAGCTTCCCTATAAGATTTTTTTATATGAGTTCAAATGTGACCTCTGCATTAACAATTACTGTGAGCAAGAAAATAATTACTATCTGTCTTATTTGGTGGATGAGAACACCAAGTCCAATGGAACATGGGAGTTAACTAGATGATTCAGTATTTAATACAATGTTATTTGATGTAAAATCAAGTTTTTCTTTATCCCATGCTTGATTACTGTGTTCAGAATATCCACTTAATAATGGAAAGTTAATTTTTAGAATTGATCACAATTATCTGGAAAACAGATTGTTCAGAAAGAATATATAATATATTTATTTATTTCTACAAAAATTATCTATCTCCCTATGGTCACTCCCCTCCCCCCTCCCCTGACACACATGCTAATGTATACATTTTAGAGTATGGTAAATGGGTTGGTTGATATCTCTTGTAATTTTATTACACTGATTTTTAAGTTGTTTTGCTTTGAAATAACAGAGGATTTTAGAGCAGCTTTAGATTTACAGGAAATTGAGCAGAAAGTACAGAGGGTTGTAATATTCTTTCTCCCTCATAACTCATCCCATCCCCCTCTTATGTCAGTTTCCTGTAGTTTTAATAACTTACATTAGTGTGGTACAGTGGAAGAATTTTAAAGAAAATTAAATAATTAATTATAGCACATTATTATTAACTAAAGTTTATAGTTAATATTAGGTTGAATCTTCATGTTGTATAGTGGTATGAGTTTTGAAAAATGCATAATGTTATGTATCCACCATAACAGTTTCATGTGGAATATCTGCACTGCTCTAAAAATCCTTAAATCTCCAACTATTCCTTCTTTCCTTCTTTCAAATCCCTGGTGACTAGCAAACTTTTTACTGTCTGTATAGTTTTGTCTTTTCCAGAATGTGATGTAATTAATGTCATACAGTATGTACCTCTTTCAGACTAGCTTCATTCACTAAGCAATATGTATTTAAGTTTCCTTTATGTTTTTTCATGGCTTGATAGCTGAAGATTTTTCATTGCTGAATAATATTTCATTGTATGGGTGTGCCACAATTTGTTCATCCATTCACCTTTGAAGAATATCATGGTTGTTTCCAAGTTTTGGAAATTATGAATAAAGCTGTTGTAAAGTTTTGTGTACATTTTTATGGACATACATTTTCAGTTCATTTGGATAAATACTGTATTAGTCTGTTTTCCCACTGCTATAAAGACATACCTGAGACTAGGTAACTTATAAAGGAAATAATTTTAATTGACTCACAGTTCCACATGGCTAGGAAGGCCTCAGGAAACTTACAATCATGGCAGAATGCAAGAGAGAAGTAAAGAACATTTTATATGGCAGCAGGTGAGAAAGACAGCAAATGAGCTAAGAGGGAAGAGCCTCATAAAATCATCAGATCTCATGAGAACTCACTCACTATCACAAGAACAACATGGGAGAAACTGCCCCCGTGATTCAATTACTCCCAACCTGTCTCTCCTTTGATACATGGGGGTTATGGGGATTACAATTCAAGATGAGATTTTGGGTGAGGACATAGCCAAGACATATCAAATATCAACCAATAGTTGAATCATTAGGCAAGATTAGGTTTATGTAAATTCAAAATGACTGGACCATTTTGCATTTCTACCAGCAATAAATGAGAATTTTGGTTGCTCTACATTCTTACTAACATTTAATGTCATCAGTATTTTAGACTTTAGTTATTCTAATAGGTTTGGAATGGTATCTCATTGTGGTTTTAATTTACAATTCCCTAATTAAGTAGGAAGTCAGGCATTTGTGTTTTCTTATTTGCTAGTTGATATATTATTTGCTGGATGTCTGTTCTGACCTTTTTTCCATTTATAAATTGAGTTTTTGTCTTATTGTCATGTTTTAAGGGTTCTTTGTATATTTTGGATACAAGGGCTTTATTGGATTTGTGTTCTATAAATGTTTTCTATCACTTTGTGGCTTGTCTTTTAATTTTATGAATAATGACTTTCACAAAACAGTTTTAAGTTTTTATGAAGTCCAACTTGTCGATTTCTTTCCTTTATGAATATTTTTGGTACTGTATCTAAAATTCATCAACAAATCCAATTCTTGTAGATGTTATCTTTTATAAGTTGTATTGTTTTATGTTTTAAATTTAGCCCTATTATCCATTTTGAGTTAATGTTAATATTTGTAAATATCTGGGAAAGATTTTAAAAATGTGTTTAGCATCTTTTTTTTTTTTTTTTTTTGGCATGTGAATGTCTAGTTGTTCCAGCACCTTTTGCTAAAAAGCCTGTTCTTTCTTCAATGAATTGCCCTTGCCTCTTTGTCAAAAATTGGTTAACTATATTTCTGTGCATTTAATTCTGTATGCTTTATTCTGTATTATTGATATATTTACCTATTTTTCCCCACACCATGCTGTCTTGATTACTGTGACTTTACAATAAGTATTAAAATTGGATAATGTCAGTCCTCCAACTTTGTTATTCTTCTTTGATATACTATATATAGGCTATTCTGGATCTTTTGCCTTTTCTTATCAACTATAGAATAACTTTGCCAATATATACACAAAATATCTGGCTAGAATTTTGTTTGGGATTGTATTGACTCTCTGTAGATCAAGTTGGGAAGAACTATTATCTTGATAATGTTGCCTTCCTATAAAAAAACCTATATTATCTCTCCATTTGTTTCTTCTTTCATTTATTTCATCAGAGTTTTCCAGTTTTACTTATAGAGATTTTGCAGATTTTGCAAGTTTTGTTAGATTTCTATTTATGTATTTCATGTTTTCAATGCTAATATAGCAGGCATTATATATCATTTTTTAAATTTCAATAAATTATTGACATAAACTACATGAATTTTGGAATTTAAAAAATTATGTCTTTAAAATTTTCTATATTGTTTATTATTTCCAGGAGAACATTTTTATTCTTTTGGACTTTCTACATGAATGAACATGTTATCTGCAAACAGAGGTTTTATTTCTTTCCTTTCAATCTGTATACATTTTATTTCCTTTTCAAAAATTTCTTTCACTACAACTTCTAGTATAATGTTTAATAAGAGTGGTGAGAGGAGATATTCTTGCCTTGCCTCTGACTTGGGGAATAGTTTGTTGTTTTTCAGCATTAAGTGTGTTAGCGAGGGAGTGGAGCAAGATGGCTGAATAAGAACAGCTGTCTCCAGCTCCCAGTGCGAGCTATGCAGAAGACAGGTGATTCCTGCATTTTCAACTGAGGTACCGGGTTTATCTCACTAGGGAGTGTGGGACAATCGGTGCTGGTCAGCTGCTGCAGCCTGACCAGCAAGAGCTGAAGCAGGGCAAGGCATCACCTCACCTGGGAAGCACAAGGGGGAAGGGAATCCCTTTTCCTAGCCAGGGGAACTGAGACACACAACACCTGGAAAATCGGGTAACTCCCACCCCAATACTGCACTTTACTAAGGGTCTTAGCAAACGGCACACGAGGAGATTATATCCCACACCTGGTATGGAGGGTCCCACGCCCACAGAACCTCCCTCATTGCTAGCACAGCAGTCTGCCATCTAAGGGCAAGGCAGCAGGGAGGCTGGGGAAGGGCACCCACAATTGCTGAGGCTTAATTAGGTAAACAAAGCTGCTGGGAAGTTCGAACTGGGTGGAGCCCACAGCAGCTCAAGGAGGCCTGCCTGTCTCTGTAGACTCCACCTCTGGGGACAGGGCACAGCTAAACAAACAAACAAAAAAAGCAGCAGAAACCTCTGCAGATGCAAACGACCCTGTCTGACAGCTTTGAAGAGAGCAGTGGATCTCCCAACATGGAGGTTGAGATCTGAGAATGGAAAGACGGCCTGCCCAAGTGGGTCCCAGACCCCTGAGTAGCCTAACTAGGAGACATCCAACACTAGGGGAAGACCAACACCCCACACCTTTCACGGCAGGGTACACACCTGAGACAAAGCTTCCAAAGCAAGAATCAGAAAGGTACACTTGCCGTTCAGCAATATTCTATCTTCTGCAGCCTCTGCTGCTGATATACAGGCAAACAGGATCTGGAGTGGACCTCAAGCAATCTCCAACAGACCTACAGCTGAGGGCCCTGAGTGTTAGAAGGAAAAATAACAAACAGGAAGAACACCCACACCAAAACCCCATCAGTACATCACCATCATCAAAGACCAAAAGCAGATTAAACCACAAAGATGTGGGGGAAAGCAGAGTAGAAAAGCTGGAAATTCAAAAAATAAGAGCTCATCTCCCCCTCCAAAGGAATGCAGCTCATCGCCAGCAACGGATCAAAGCTGGATGAAGAATGATTGACAAGTTGAGAGAAGAAGGCTTCAGTCCATCAAACTTCTCAGAGCTAAAGGAGGAATTACGTACCCAGCACAAAGAAACTGAAAATCTTGAAAAAAAGAATGGAAGAATGGAAAACTAGAATAATCAATGCAGAGAAGGCCATAAACGAACTGACAGAGATAAAAACCATGACACGACAAATACGTGACAAATGCACAAGCTTCAGTGACCGACTTGGTCAACTGGAAGAAAGAGGATCAGCTATTGAGGATCAAATGAACGAAATTAGGTGACAGGAGAAGTCTAAAGTAAAAAGAGGAAAAAGAAATGAACAAAGCCTTCAAGAAGTATGGGATTATGTGAAAAGACCAAATCTACATCTGATTGGGGTGCCTGACAGTGAGGGGGAAAATGGAACCAAGTGGGAAAACACTCTTCAGGATATCATCCAGGAGAACTTCCCCAACCTAGTAAGGCAGGCCAACATTCAAATTCTGGAAACACAGAGAATGCCGCAAAGATACTCCTTGAGAAGAGCAACTCCAAGACACATAATTGTCAGATTCACCAAAGCTGAAATGAAGGAAAAACTGTTAAGGGCAGCCAGAGAGAAAGGTCGGGTTACCCACAAAGGGAAGCTCATGAGACTAACAGCAGATCTCTCGGCAGAAACTCTACCAGCCAGAAGAGAGTGGGGGCAATATTCAACATTCTTAAAGAAAAGAATTTTCAACCCAGAATTTCATATCCAGCCAAACTAAGTTTCATAAGCCAAGGACAAATAAAATCCTTTACAGATAAGCAAATGCTTAGAGATTTTGTCAACACCAGGCCCGCCTTACAAGAGACCCTGAAGGAAGCACAAAACATGGAAAGGAACAACCGGTACCAGCCATTGCAAAAACATGCCAAAATGTAAAGCCATCAATGCTAGGAAGAAATTGCATCAGCTAACAAGCAAAATAACCAGTTAATATAATGGCAGGATCAAGTTCACACATATCAATATTAACCTTAAATATAAATGGACTAAATGGTCCAATTAAAAGACACAGACTGGCAAACTGGATAAAGAGTCAAGACCCATCAGTTTGCTGTATTCAGGAGACCCATCTCACATGCAGAGACACACATAGGCTTAAAATAAAGGGATGGAAGAAGATCTACCAAGCAAATGGAGAACAAGAAAAAGCAGGGGTTGCAATCCTAGTCTCTGATAAAACAGACTTTAAACCATCAAAGATCAAAAGAGACAAAGAAGGCCATTACATAATGGTAAAGGGATCAATTCAACAAGAAGAGCTAACTATCCTAAATACATATGCACCCAATACAGGAGTGCCCAGATTCATAAAGCAAGTCCTTAGAAACTTACTAAGAGACTTAGACTCTCATAAAATAATAATGGGAGACTTCAACACCCCACTGTCAACATTAGACAGATCAACGAGACAGAAAGTTAACAAGGATATCCAGGAATTGAACTCAACTCTGCACCAAGTGGACCTAATAGAAATCTACAGAACTCTCCACCCCAAATCAACAAACTATACATTCTTCTCAGCACCACATCACACTTATTGCAAAATTGACCACATAATTGGAAGTAAAGCACTCCTCAGCAAATGTACAAGAACAGAAATTATAACAAACTATTTCTCAGACCACAGTGCAATCAAACTAGAACTCAGGAATAACAAACTCAATCAAAACCGCTCAACTACATGGAAACTGAACAACCTGCTCCTGAATGACTACTGGGTAAATAACAAAATGAAGACAGAAATAAAGATGTTCCTTGAAACCAATGAGAACAAAGATACAACATACCAGAATCTCTGGGACACATTTAAAGCAGTGTGTAGAGGGAAATTTATAGCACTAAATGCCCACAAGAGAAAACTGGAAAGATCTAAAATTGACACCCTAACATCACAATTAAAAGAACTAGAGTGGCAAGAACAAACACATTCAAAAGCTAGCAGAAGGCAAGAAATAACTAAGATAAGAGCAGAACTGAAGGAGATAGACACACAAAAATCCCTCCAAAAAATCAGTGAATCCAGGAGTTGGTTTTTTGAAAAGATCAACAAAATTGATAGACTGCTAGCAAGACTAATAAAGAAGAAAAGAGAGAATAATCAAATAGATGCAATAAAAAATGAAAAAGGGGATATCACCACAGAAATACAAACTACCATCAGAGAATACTATAAACACCTCTACGCAAATAAACTAGAAAATCTAAAAGAAATGGATAATTTCCTGGACACTTACACTCTCCCAAGGCTAAACCAGGAAGAAGCTGAATCCCTGAATAGACCAATAGCAGGCTCTGAAATTGAGGCAATAATTAATAGCCTACCCACCAAAAAAAGTCCAGGACCAGATGGATTCAGAGCTGACTTCTACCAGAGGTACAATGAGAAGCTGGTACCATTCCTTCTGAAACTATTCCAATCAATAGAAAAAGAAGGAATCCTCCCTCACTCATTTTATGAGGCCAACATCATCCTGATACCAAAGCCTGGCAGAGACACAACAAAAAAAGAGAATTTTAGACCAATCTCCCTGATGAACATCGATGCAAAAATCCTCAATAAAATACTGGCAAATCGAATCCAGCAGCATATCAAAAAGCTTATCTACCATGATCGAGTGGGCTTCATCCCTGGGATGCAAGGCTGGTTCAACATATGCAAAACAATAAATGTAATCCAGCATATAAACAGAACCAAAGATAAAAACCACATGATTATCTCAACAGATGCAGAAAAGGCCTTTGACAAAACTCAACAGCCCTTCATGCTAAAAAATCGCAATAAATTTGGTATTGGTGGAAAGTATCTCAAAATAATAAGAGCTATTTATGACAAACCCAAAGTCAATATCATACTGAATCAGCAAAAGCTGGAAATATTCCCTTTGAAAACTGGCACAAGACAGGGATGCCCTCTCTCACCACTCCTATTCAACATAGTGTTGGAAGTTCTGGTTAGGGCAATCAGGCAAGAGAAAGAAATCAAGGGTATTCAGTTAGGAAAAGAAGAAGTCAAATTGTCCCTGTTTGCAGATGACAGGATTGTATATTTAGAAAATCCCATCATCTCAGCCCAAAATCTCCTTAAGCTGATAAGCAACTTCAGCAAAGTCTCAGGATACAAAATTAATGTGCAAAAATCACAAGCATTCCTATACACCAATAGCAGACAAACAGAAAGCCAAATCATGAATGAACTTCCATTCACAATTGCTTCAAAGAGAATAAAATACCTAGGAATCCAACTTACAAGGGATGTAAAGGACCTCTTCAAGGAGAACTACAAACCACTGCTCAGTGAAATCAAAGAGGACACAAACAAATGGAAGAACATACCATGCTAATGGATTGGAAGAATCAATATCATGAAAATGGTCATACTGCCCAAGGTAATTTATAGATTCAATGCCATCCCCATCAAGCTACCAATGACTTTCTTCACAGAATTGGAAAAAACTGCTTTAAAGTTCATACGGAACCAAAAAGGAGTCCACATTGCCAAGACAATCCTAAGTCAAGAGATCAAAGCTGGAGGCCTCATGCTACCTGACTTCAAACTATACTACAAGGCTACAGTAACCAAAACAGCATAGTACTGGTACCAAAACAGAGATATAGACCAATGGAACAGAACAGAGTGCCCAGAAATAATACCACACATTTACAGCCATCTGATCTTTTTCAAACCTGAGAAAAACAACAACTGGGGAAAAGATTCCCTATTTAATAAATCATGCTGGGAAAATTGGCTAGCCATATGTAGAAAGTTGAAACTGGATCCTTTCCTTACTCCTTATATGAAGATTAATTCAAGATGGATTAGAGACTTAAATGTTAGACCGAATACTATAAAAACCCTAGAAGAAAACCTAGGTAATACCATTCAGGACATAGGCATGGGCAAGGACTTCATGTCTAAAACACCAAAAGCAATGGCAACAAAAGCCAAAATTGACAAATGGGATCTAATTAAACTAAAGAGCTTCTGCACAGCAAAAGAAACTACCATCAGAGTGAACAGGCAACCTACAGAATGGGAGAATATTTTTGCGATCTACCCATCTGACAAAGGGCTAATCTCTAGAACCTACAAAGAACTCAAACAAATTTACAAGAAAAAAACAAACAACCCCATCAAAAAGTGGGCAAAGGATATGAACAGACATTTCTCAAAGAACACATGCATATAGCCAACAGACACGTGAAAAAATGCTCGTCATCACTGGCCATCAGAGAAATGCAAATCAAAACCACAATGAGATACCATCTCACACCAGTTAGAATGGCAATCATTAAAAAGTCAGGAAACAACAGGTGCTGGAGAGGATGTGGAGAAATAGGAACACTTTTACACTGTTGGTGGGATTGTAAACTAGTTCAACCATTATGGAAAACAGTATGACGATTCCTCAAGGATCTAGAACTGGAAGTACCATATGACCCAGCCATCCCACTACTGGGTATATACCCAAAGGATTATAAATCATGCTGCTATAAAGACACATGCACATGTATGTTCATTGCGGCATTATTCACAATAGCGAAGACTTGGAATCAACCCAAATGTCCATCAGTGACAGACTGGATTAAGAAAATGTGGCACATATACACCATGGAATACCATGCAACCATAAAAAAGATGAGTTTGTGTCCTTTGTAGGGACATGGATGCAGCTGGAAACCATCATTCTCAGCAAACTATCATAAGAACAGAAAACCAAACATTGCATGTTCTCACTCATAGGTGGGAATTGAACAATGAGATCACTTGGACTCAGGAAGGGGAACATCACACACCGGGGCCTATTATGGGGAGGGGGGAGGGGAAGGGATAGCATTGGGAGTTATATCTGATGTATATGATGAGTTGATGGGTGCTGACGAGTTGATGGGTGCAGCATGCCAAGATGGCACAAGTATACATATGTAACAAACCTGCATGTTATGCACATGTATCCTAGAACTTAAAGTATAATTAAAAAAAAAAAAAGCGTGTTAGCTGTAGTTTTTTTGTTTGTTTGTTTTTTGGTAGATATTCTTTATCAAGTAGATTTAGTTATGATGCATAATTCTTGTTATACATTGTTAAATTCAATTTGATAATTTTTTTGAGAATCATTGCATCTATGTTTATGAGATATGTTGGTATGTTTTTTGAAAAATAATTTTTATTGTCTGATTTTTGCTTTTTATGGTACTACTGAACACACAGAATGAGTTAAAAAAGTATTTTCTCTGCTTCAATTACCTAGAAAACATTGTAGATAAGTATTATTTTTTCCTTAATGTGTCATATAATTTATCAGTGAAATGATCTAGACTTAGGCTTTCTGTTTTGGAATATTATTCATTATTGATTTAATATATTTAATAGCTATAAGCCTATTTACATTATATATTTTTTCTTATGTGAGTTGTCGTAACTTGTGTCTTTAAACAAATTGGTTTATATCATCAAAGTTTTCAAATTTGTCAGCATAGCATTGGGCCCTGTTTCGTCTCTGAAATTAATAATTTGTGTCTTCTTTGTCTCTTTTCATTTTTTTTATTAGCCTGCCTTGAGATTAGTCAGTTTAACGTTTTCCAAAAAAAAAAAAAAAAAGAGTTTTTGTTTGGTTTTTCTATAATGATTTCATGTGTTTACTTTCACTAAACTTTGATGTAACTTTTACTATTTCTTTTTTTTCATGTTACTTTGGATTTAATTTGCTCTTTTTCTTCTAATTTCCTACAAAGGAAGAATACATCATACTTTTTTATTGTTCTTTTTCCCTATTTATTCAATGTGTTGCTTCCCACTAAGCACTGTTTTTACTGCATTGAAAAAAATTGATTTTTCTCATTTATTTCAAAATACTTTAAAATTTTTTAGACTTCTTCTTTGACCTATATGTTATTTAGTTGTGTGTTTCACAGTTTAATGTATTTGGGGATTTTCCAGTAATTTTTCTGTTGTTGATTTCTTATTTAATTTCCTTGTGATCTGAGGGCATACTTCATTTAATTTCTTTCCTTGTAAATATGTTAAGGTGTGTTTTATGGCCTGGAATATAGTCTGTCTTGAGGAATGCTCCCTGTATGCTTGAAGAGAATGTGTATTCAGTTGTTGGATAAAAAATTCTATAAATGTCAGTTAGATTAATTTGATTGATGTTGCTGGTCATTTTAACCACAAGCTTACTAATTTTATACTTGCTAAATCTGTCCATTACTAATAAAGGTGTGTTAAAATTTCTAACTACAGTAGTAGATTTATTTATTTTTTATTGAAGTTCTGCCAGTTTTTGTCTCACATTATTTTGACACCGTTAGTCACATAAACAATAAAGATTGTTACATATTCTTGTTATATATGAACAATAAAGATTGTTATATATTCTACATAATAATGAAGTGGTTCTTCTAGAGGTTCTAGAGGCTCTTCATTTTAAATATTCTTCCAGAATCTCTTCATTATTATGTCATACCCCACTTTATCCCTAATAATTTCAGCCTGAAGTATGCTTTTCTCAAATTAATTCAGCTATTCCAGCTTTTTTGTTATTAATGTCAACGTAGTATATCTTTATTCCTCTTTTTACTCTTAATCTATCAATGTTTTCAATTTAAAGTGAATTTCTTGTAGTCAACATATAGTTTAGAATTTTTGCTTTTTCTCTCTGATGGTGTCTTTTGTCTGTTATTTTAAAGATATTTTTCTTCGATTTTTAGTGATGGCTTTGGTGTTTACAATATACATTTACAACTAATCGAAATCCACTGTTGAATAACACTATACTCCACCAAGGAGAGTGCAGATACATTATAACAGAGTATTCCCAATTTCTCTTCTCTATCTTCTATATCATTGTTGTAATTCATTTCATTTATCTTTTAGTTATGATCACCAGTGAAAATTATTATCTGTTATATCAGTTAAGAAGAATCAAAATTAGATATTTTGTTTTATCCTTAATTATTTTTTCTCATATATATTTTCAGGGTTTTTTTTTTTTTTTTTTTTTTTTTTTGGTCTGAGAAAGTCTTTATTTCTCCTTTATTTTTGACAGATAATTTCACTGGATACACAATTTATGGTTATTGGTTTTTAACACTTTTTATATTTTATTTCCCTCTCCTTTTGTTTACATGATTTCTGATAAGTCCAATGTAATTCTTAACCTTGTTCCTCTACAGGTAAAGCAAGGCTTCTTTAATTTTTTATTTATGTCTTTGATTTTCTGTAATTAGAGTATTATATCCCAAGGTTCAATTTTTTGTTATTTAGCCAACTTGGTTTGTTTTGAGCCTCTTGGGTCAGTGGTTTGGTAACTGTCATTCTGAGCCAATTTTACTTCAAATATTTCTTGGCCTTTACTCTTTCTTCTTCGTTTTAAATATTCTCATTATATATATGTTACACTTTGTAGTTACATCTCTTTCTAGATATTCTGGTTTCTATTTTTTTTCTTTTTTTTTTTCTCTCTTTGTTTTTAGTTAGAGAAGTTTCTATTGATGTATCTTCCAGCTCACTGATTTTTTTTTCTTCAGCCATGTCCAGTCTACTGATGATACAGTCAAAGACAGTATTCCTTCTGTTTCATCCTCTTTGATTTTTGTGATTTTCTTTTGATTCTTTCTTAGAGTATTAACCACTTTGATTACATTACCTGTCTTTCATTTTCATGTTGTCCACATTTTTTATTAGAGCCTATTAGAACCTCTTTCTCTATTACTTAGGGCTCTCCAGAGGGATAGAGCCAGTAGAATGAATATTAGGAAGAATTGGCTCACACTATAACAAAAGTAAAGGAGTAGAGAGTTTCTTAGGAAGAAATGGCTTCCTAATGGCCATGATAACATTAAATGGAAATACTCTCTATATCAATGCAATATTTTAAATGATAGGTTTTAGTATTTAAACACTTTTTAACACAAAATATCTTAAAATCCTGACTATCATTATTTAAACTTAGTATTCAGATAAAAAGGATAAAACAAATGTCAAACTGAATTTGGTCATTTGGTTATATTATTTGATATTCTCCTCTTTAAACAAAGAGAAAAGAATAACTCTGTCTGTGCTACACCTAAAATTTGGCATGCATTAATTTAAAATATCTCAGAAAAAGAAAAGATTATTTTGATTGATTAAACTTTCTTCTCCTAGTAAGATAATTAGTATTTATTATTTCAGCTCTCTCTCATTTAATCCCATAAAAAAGTAACCAGTTGGGAAAAAGCTCTCCTTCCTGATATGTTGTCATTGAGGAAGAAAGTGACTGTGAATTATTGGAAGAAAGGGAACTTTATTACAATTGTGTGTCCTGGCCACAGACCAGTGCCACTAGGTATGGTATGTTACATTTATCCTCTTTTAATCACACACTGAAATGCAACACAATTAGTTTTGCTCTCTCTAGAGCAGGAATGAGCTAAACTTATTCCATATAGCTAAGCTCTGGTCCATCTGCAGCCATTAATTCAAAGAAAATGAATTTAATTTAAATTCATTTTCTACCATGTCCATGCCAAGGTGAGTGGTGCTTGGATTGTGAGTGTGCTATTTTGGTGTGGAAGAGTGGTCCTGACCTTCTCACTTAAACATACCCAAATAACTCTCTTTTGGTTCATTTTATTGTCTATATAAAATGTACGTAATAGAGTAAAAACATAAAAGAGGTATGGAATAAAATGAGCTGTCTTTAAATTACTTCTCAGTTCATAAACGATTCCAAGATAATATTTTAATTTCTATGTTCATCATCAAGCTCCCATTTTATTTGTTTGCTAGAGTGGCAGAATAATCAAGAACATGAGCTCTAAAGCCAAATAACCTTTGTCCTCTCCCCTCATTTGTATTCTAGTGAACTGTAGTGAGAATCAAATGGATTGATACAAGTAACAGACTGGGAGCAGCTACTGGTACACAACACACAGTATTAAAATACAGAGTTTTTATTCTTCTTTAATTTAATGGGATTGGTTGTAAAGCTCTGAGGTAGGAATTTCATAATATGTGGTAAATATATGCAAAGTCAACTTCAACAATAACAAAGATAAATGTATAAAAAGGTAAATATCTCTCACTCGAAGTCAGGTTTACCGTGAAAAAAAAGCAAAAGGAAATGTATAATGTAATATTTGAGCTGTTTTTTGGTGTTATTACAAAACAGTAATTATGATGTACTATGTTGTATCCCCTCAACTGAATTATATCAAAATTGGATCACTTTGTCTAAAAGAGAGTTGTCTTTTTGGCAAAAGGGATTTGTGGTATTGATTAAGTTACTATACATTTATTTTCTAGACTGTTTATAACAGTTCTCTCATTCCCTCTCTGCCGCAATCTGTGTAGCAGCAGTTGGGAAATATCCCCCTGTCTTGTGATTCTGCCAATTTCCTTTTCCATTTTGTTTCAATTGTACATAATTCAAATTCAGTTCCTGCCTATATTCCCATATTTTTATTTTACATTCTATTCAACCATTGAAATGTTACTATTATTTCTGACCTTTGCCTTTTTCACTCTCAGTTACTAAACTTGACTTTATCCACACCACATGTCTGCTCCATTCTTAGTTTCCCAAAGAACTAACTAAAGGTGACACGTTAGGAAAAGTATTTTTATGTTTTATGTTTTGTTTTATTTTATTTTATTTAGGCAGAGTCTCACTCCCCCACCCAGGATGGAGTGCAGTGGCTCGATCTCGGCTCACTGTAACCTCCGCCTCCCGGGTTCAAGGGAGTCTTCTATCTCAGTCTCCCGAGTAGCTGGAATTACAGGCATGCACCACCACACCCGGCTAATTTTTGTATTTTTACTAGAGATGGGGTTTCATCATGTTGGCCCGGCTAGTCTCAAACTCTTGACCTCAGGTGATCCGCCCATCTCAGCCTCCCAAAGTGCTGAAATTATAGGCATGAGCCACTGTGCTTGGCTGGAAAAGTCTTTTTTATTATTATTATAAATGGTATCTGCCAGTAGGCAGTCCAAATATTGCATATGTATATCATTTACTCCTCAAAATAAACCTATAAAATAAATATTATATTTGTTCTAATTTCACAACAAAGAATCTGAGTCACAGAGAGATTAAAGAATTTGACCAGGGCAATATAGCTTTACTATAATTGGCAATACATCATAGTGGGTCCATATATTAGGAATATTGATAGAGAAATGCTATTATTTTATGATAAATGAGAAGTTCATTTAACAAATGTTTACTGAAACATTTTGCTCTAAATATTTTTAGGTCTTAAGAGTTCATACAAATTAATTAAATTGTATTCTATTCTAATTATATTCTGGCTAACCTGTTATAAATTAATTTCTAGTAGGTTAGCAAGAAATTAACTAGAATAGGGTAATGGAAAATTGTTGAACAACAACAACAACAGCAAAGAGGAATAGTATGATTGAGTTCAAAGGGAAAGGAGTCACATATGACATAAATTGGAATAAAGAAAGTAGGAATTTGTGCTGGTACTGATATACAACAGGGCCACAGAGAAGGAAAGGACTCTCCATGCCTATTTGAAATCTGGTCTTTGATATGTAGTCATCAAATGAAATCATTGTATAGAATTAAGTTGTTTTTTTTTTTTTTCCCTAAAGTCCAATTCATCCTCCTAAATGAAATTAACCTGCAGTCAGAGATAGAGGTTAAGAAAAAGTAAAAATTGAAAAACAGTTTTTCTTCTGGATTTTCTTTTAAAGGCAGCGGATGTCTCTAAATATTATAAAATTCTGAATCACAGGCACAAAGATATGGTTGCTAGTAAGTTAATTGTACATAAACTCCAGAAATCTTTCAATGGGAGAGAAGATGTATGCTCAGAGTATTAAATCTGCCAATGATTTACATAGCTTCCTGGAAAGAATGTAATTAGAATAAAATTTTGCAGCTAAATAGAAAGCTGATACACCAAGAAATATTAATTAAAATAGTGGTGATCTATCTTAAGAGACATTTTTTGAATTAGCTACTGAATTAAAAGAGTTTAAAAATACAACTGAGATATATATATATATATATATACACACACACACACACACACACACATATATATTTGATAACAAGTATTTATTAGCATTTATTTGCTTTTCAGTTATATCACAGAAGTTATTCTTTCTCTGTCTCTAAATCTATCTATCTATCTATCTGGAGAGAATGACTTCTGTGATGTAACTGAAAAGAAAATAAATACTAATAAAGTGATACTATTTTGTGGTTTTGCTTGTGGCAAAATTGGAGCAGACATAGGCACAAGTCAATTTATATCAGTATGACATGATTCCCCTCTTAGTGGAACAAGCCAGTATAAAGAATATTGCAGTTGAGGTGACAGATTACAAGGTTAAGTAAATCAGTGTTCCTCCTAGCCATGCAGGAAAAGTGAAGATTTGACTAAGCATAAGTTTTTAGTAAGCCCTGAGGTGAGCTTTAACTTCGTGTTGAACTCTAGAAAGAGGTTCAAGTGTATAATTATTAGATGTTCAGAAATGTTGCCAATGGCATTAAGGGCCAAATTATGCTGTTGGGCAGTTTCTTATTTGCTGCTAACTTATTTAAAAGTTCGTCTATTTTAGCTCTAACATGCTTTTATCATTTTGTCCATTGTGAGGTTTAGGGAAAAACAAACAAAAACAATGACCAGAATGTGTATGCATACCTCTGTGTGTGTATCTATGTGTGTGTGTGTGTGTGTATGTCTGTGTGTGCTTGTACAATTGGTTCTGAGTATATTTTCCTAACTCAGAATCTTAGATTGATTTTATGTAACCAACGATTCATTTGGAGTCTTCTTGGATCCTAGCAATATTAAAATATAAATGCTTGAGACATAATTAAATATGCATTTTTCAGATTTCCAAACATACTATGTTTCATTTGGTACTGAACTAGTCCCAGAGTAAATGCACTTGCATTCTCTCTATACAAAGTTGTAATACTAAAATGCATAGAATGAAACATCTGACTCACATAACCCTGCCTTTTACCTTTCCACAGATATAGTTTTATAAACAGACACAACTTATAGTCAGTTATATAATTTATAGATTCCCAAAACATCTCACATTAAAATATACAGTACTGTCCAATTGATTTTCAAGATGCCTAAAATTTATGTGATTATTACTGTTTTTCTAAGTTTGAAAAATATAAAATATCATTTATGCCACTACCATTTCCATCATATCAAGCACAATGTTTTGAATATCTTAAACAAACAGTATAAATGTGTTGAGTGAATGAAAATATTGTATACTTTAGTTCCTAAATCCAGTACTTTATGTCTGTGTCAACTTGTATTCCATAATTTCATCTCAGTTATTGATAAAAATGTACAAGTGTGAATCACCAATGCATTGGAACAGATTGTTGTGTCAAGAGAAGATCAAGTTGAAATTTTAAGACAAATGTCCTCTCTTGTTTTGGGTGAGAAAAAAGGCTAGAAAAATCTAGAAATTGGTTGTTATGGAAGAATTGGACCAAATATAGGGCCTTAAGAAGTCAAAAGTGGGAAGTGGAAGGGATCTTGAGATTTTTTTTTTTTTCGATTTTACTTATCGTCAGTGATGTACTTCTACATCTCATGCAAAATGTGAAAATAACTTAGGAGACACCATGACCCAAGTCCTCTCCTATGATACAGTTAATATTATTTATATAGACTCATTGGCATGTACACGAACCCGTTGACAAACAGTTTCATGTACTATAGATCACCAATTACTTTTCACTGACAGGTTACTACTTTCCTTAAGATATGTAAAAATATGAGTGGAAATTTTCTGCCAGAAAGAAGTTATCCAAAAGGTAGTTGTGTTTCCACTTACTTTGCTGTTTTTTTTTTTTTCCTTGAAATGCATTACTTTTGCTAATATAAATATCATTCCGTAAACTGACACTTTCATGCAGGCTTTCTAAATGTGCTGAATTTATATCTATTATTAGTGGAAGACAATACATAATTATCCAACTTCATACTAAAACACATTTTGAAAGCTTTTGGAAAGATTGGAACATATTCAAATTACAGTTTACATCAACATAAGTCAACCATTCATGTGTTCTCATTCTAGCTTAAAGCAAGCTGGCAGACCTAGCAGGAACCTTACTCTAAGTCACAAATGACTTCATTTACAGGCTAAAGAAAATATCTATACCAGTAGGGAACTCTGTTGAAACGACTTGGCATGGTTAACTAAACTCACAAGAGAAAATATGTACAAAGGTTTAAAGATTACATTCAAATGAATTTTTTTGTGCCAGTTGAATTGGATCATTACACCAGAACTGAGACACAATAAGTATTTCCAAATTAACCTAACCATTACAGATTCAAATAAAGTATCACATTACCACAGCCCAATATTCCTCCACTCACTACGTAATGTTTTTTTTTTTTTTTTTTTTTTTTTTTTTTTTTTTTTTTTTTTTGAGACGGAGTCTCGCTCTGTTCCCCAGGCTGGAGTGCAGTGGCCGGATCTCAGCTCACTGCAAGCTCCGCCTCCCAGGTTACGTAATGTTTAATGAGTTTTCAATATTCTACCTAATGTACTGTTCTTTCTTCACTAATATTAAACTTGGTTAAGATATTTGCTAATATTGATTTAGTTAGTTCCAGTTAAATTAATTTAAATAAAACATAAATGTTGCGATACAGAAAATAATGTAATTGATACTTAGAAAAATAAAAATGTATACAAATTGCTAATAGAAGATAAATGATATGATATAGTTTGGAGTCTGCTCACGATCAATTTTATGGTATTTGGGAATCATCAAATTTAGCTGAATTTATTTATCTTTTTGGAAAATTAGGAAAAATGGGTTTGCTTCTCAAGTATTGTCCTTAGATCAGTCATATTATCATCTGGAATGGTGACAGAAAGGCTATCCTAGATCCTCTACCCCAGGCCTACTGAGTCAGATCTGCATTTAAACAAAATATCAGATGAGCTGACAGTTCATTGACTTTTGAGAAAACATCGACCTAGAAGACTTCAATCACTTTTATTTTTATCACTTTTATCTGTTTCTCTGTCTCTTGGTCACAGTCACAGGTCTTATCTGAAAAGTAGAATAATTATCATAGCTGGGGTTGCTTCTAATAAAAACAATGATAAGTATAAGTTCTATTTATTACCCTTTTATGAAGTTGTCTATAGAAAACAGAATAATAACAAACAATTTAATGTATTTCCATTATAACAATAAAATGGCTTTAAAATTTGGAAATGTGGTCAGTACTTAAGTCAACAAGTTATAATTTGATATTCATTATATAAAGATCTGATAACTATTTCTAGGAACAGACTTTTTCTTTATAGCATCCTAATTTTGCAGCATGAAATATTTGGCAAATGGGAGGTAGGATATACTTTATTAATTACTATTTCACAATTCATTTTGCACAAATTGGTTGAAAAACATAACTATAAATGTTAAATACACAAATTAAACAATTAAACTAGAATATAATGGTTCTATCATTGCAGTGATACTTGTTTACTTTTCTATAACTACTTACAGATGAACATACACTGACACTCATAAATTCCTGTGTATATATGATCACTTAATATTTAGCCTACAAATTAAATTCAAATGTATTTCTTTCTGCTTCCCAATCTTATATATTTGAAAATGGTACAAATGATACAAATTCTTAAGGACATTAAAAAATCTCATATTAAGAGCAAGGCTTTATGTTTAATTTTATATTTTGCATATGCTAATAATATTTATTTTTGCTGTTTAAATATATATTCAGATATCAAAAAGAGTATTTTTCTTATATAACTTTCCAGGCTATTCAGCACTTCTTAATTATAAGAACTGAGTATCAAAATAGCTTTACTTACTAAAACTATTTTAACATCTTTAATGGGTTCGATGCTATTTCTTTTTTTAGTTTTAAAATTAACTACAAAATGAAGTTTTGCCCATGTGAACCATTACCTAGGAATACACAACATGATGCATATTTAGTTTTAAATAGATGTTTTTGACATTTGTAACAGAAAATATCAATTGCTGTAACACTATCTTGAATTATTCTGAATTATCAATCATTCATGCCAATTAGGTAACGGCTTCCTATTAAAGTTAATGGAAATTGAAAGTAAATCTCCATGAATAAAATTCAGGCTATTCAAATATCCCAATTACTTAGGACTTAAGTGTCTATGATAGTCACCTTTTAAAGAAGGCAAATGTGTTTACTAGAAGCCCTTGGCTAATACTAAAGCAAATTTTAAAGTAGTGTTTAATGGATATGGTCAGAAAAAAATGCATGAATTCAGGAAAACGATCTAGTTGTTAGACTTTAAAGCTTCTGGAATCAGTGTTGCATGCTGCCATCCCTAAAAGGTCAAATTTTAACTGAGTGTGTTTTGGTAAAATCATCCTGTAGAGGAAACGATTGGTAGTATTTTTTCAGAAAAAAAAAAAAAAAAGTATTAATTTCTTAAGAAAAAAGATGGTATAAATTCTGATTTCCTATTTTCCCTTTATTTACTTCTCTGTCCTCTTCAACTTTTCATCTGAATCTCTGGATTTTCTTAGATTTTCTAGGTTGTGTGCATTTCTTCCCTTCAACCTGCCTACCCAATTCTTCATCAACTCTTCCTTTCCCTCTATTTAAATCATTCCTAGAATTACATAAAAAATTCAAGCATTTTATTCTTAAATATTTCTATTTACTTATATAAGTTTTGATTGTCTCTTGTCTGAGCTTAAGGAATGAGTCTTTCTGTTCTAGTTTCTACTCATTCTAAAATATGTTCCACAAGCTAGCCAGTTTTCCTTCCAAAACTAATATTTGATTACATTGCTCCCCTTACCAACCTTTAGATCTTTTCTAATCCAAACTCTTCTATATCACATTCAAGACTTTCCACAATCTGGCATCAAACTGCACTTCCAGATTTAAATGAAAATGTCCTCTTTATGTTCTAATTTCAGCAAAAGCTCATCATTCTCTTGAGCAAGAAATGCATTTACACGCTTCAATTTTTTTCCTTAGGTTCCCTCTGCTTATGTCTATTGCCACTAACTTTGTTTGAAACCACTAATTAACTGTATTTTGTTGGAAGCTTTTCATTTCATTTCATTGTTCGTTTATTTATTTGACTATCAAGCACCTACCACAAAATAGACACACAAATTGAGTGTTTTCAATTAATGAAACACTGCAGATTATAATTTGTAGATACTTTCTTAGTCTGATTAAAATATATATGACATCTGGCTCCAAAATGGTGGCATAGAAGCAGGCTGGCCTCATTCCCCCCCACAAAAAAAAAACAAAACCAAATACACTGCACTGAGGTTTTCACCAGCAATATCTCAGATCTCAAATATGAAGCTGAGACAGTTCCACAGAGAAGTGGAAAAATTTCCAAGCAGATGCTAAGATAGTTACACTTCAATCCTCATAATGCCTTCCCACAATCTCTCTGACATCAAATGCCTAAAATTTTTCCTGAAACTCATAATTTGTACACTGGAAATAGTGAGAATGTGGTGGACAGCCAACTTCCCCATCATCTTGGATTCGCTAGTAGAAGATTTGTCCCTGACTTAATGCCTGGAAAGCATCACAATTGTCTGAAGGGTGAAATGTCCCTGAAAGCAGGAGGAGACAAAGCGGGGAGGTAGAACTATTATCCTCAGCTCTAGAAACTATCAAATGTCAAATGTCAGCAAATCAGAGTGGCTGTTTAGCAGCAGCATGCTGTAGGTTTGTTTCACAGGTCACTTACACACAAACCTCTAGCCAACCTTCTTAAGCTGCCAGGATATCCTCTTTGAAACAATGTGCTGCCTTTAAAGAAGGGCAGCACATTGATTGTCTATTACAGCTGAGGTGAACCTTGGCTTAAGGTGCCAGCTAGAGCCATAAAGAAAGCAGTCACCTAGCAGTTAAAAAAAACCCACTAAACAAATATGTCTGATAAATAGCCAGATAAGCAAGACAGAGAATACTGGAATAAATAACTAATACTTTACTGAAAATACATAGACATACATTCACAAGAAACAGCAGCTTACAAGGAACCATAATATCCTCAAATGGGCAAGGCAGGGAACAAGTAATTGATGCTAATGAAACAGCAAATATGAGCTCTCTCAACAAATATTTGGAATATAAATTTTCAAGAAACTCAGTCTTCTCTAAGATAACAAAGAAAAGCAATTCAATAATTTATTAGAGAAATTTGGCAAGAAAATTTAAATACTAAAAAAAAACTCAGAAATCTTGGAACTGAGAAATACACTTGCTGAAATTGAAAGTTTATTAGAGGCTCTCAAAAACAGAAGGGGTCAAACACATGAAAGAATCAGTGATCTTGACGACTGACTATTTAAAAATACACAGTCAGAGGGAAATAAAATTTAAAAAAAGGGATTAAGATAGGAGACCTACAATTTTCTACAATAGAAAATTACCTTAAATGACCAAATTTAAGAAAACTGGTGTTCAAGAGAGAGTTGTGCAAAAGCGAGGCAGAAAGCTTATTCAAAAATATAATGATAGAAAATTTTCCCAAACATGAGAAATATATAAGTATCCAGGTACAAGAAGGCCAGAAAAAGCCACACAGATATGAAGTGACCTCAAGGCACATACTAATCAAACTCTCAAATGTCAAGGAAAAGAAAAGATCCTACAAGCAGCAAGAGAATAGAAGCAAATAACAAATAAAGGAACTTCAGTTCATCTGGCAGCAGACTTCTCAACAGAACCATCCATACAAACCAGGAGAGAATGTAAAAATATTTTTCAAAGCGACCAGAGAAAAATATTTTGTTATATCTATATTTTGTTACAAGCCTCATGTTAACCAGAACACAAAAGCCTATTATGAATTCACTCAAATATAAAGCAATGAATTAAAACATATTATCAGAAAAATATCCACCCTAACAGAAGACTTTAAAAAGAGAAGAGAGTAGTTACAAAACAACCATAAAACAAGAAATAGTAAGTCCTTACTTATCAACAAAAACACTCACTGCAAATTGATTCAATGATCTAATTAAAAAGCATAGAGAAGTTGACTAGATTAAAAACAAAATAAGAGCTAACTATATTCTGCCTACATTAAACCAAATCAACCTTTAAAGGCTCACATAGACAGAAAGTGCAGTGGTGTAAAAAGATACCTCATACAACTGAAAATGAAAAAAGAGCAAGAGTAACTATATTTATTATATTAGATAAAGTAGACTACAAATTAAGGACTATAATAAAAGACAAAGAATGTCACCATATAATTATGAAGGGGTCAGTTCAGCAGGAGGATAGAACGATTATAAATAACTATGCAAACAACACTGGAACTCTCAAGTATACAAAGAAAATAGATTTAATGATAAAATAATAAAATGATATAATCTAAATTAAAGATATTAAATAGATTTTAAAATCCAAATTAAAGATATTAAAATAGATCTTGAAATAGATGTAATCTAAATCTAAATGGCATATTTAATAGATCTAATCTATCTAAATGGAGAGATAGATTGCAAACAATAACAGTAGTGAACTTTAACACTCTCAATAATGGGCAGATCATCCAGACAAGAAATCAAAAAAGAAGTGAATCAGAGATAACTGTACACTGGACCCAGTAAACCTAACACAGAGCATTTCACCCAGCTGCTACAGAATATACATTATTTTCATTAGCACATGGAATATTCTGCAAAACAGACCATATCTTATGATGCTAGATATCAAAACAAGAGGAACCTCAGAAACTTCACAAACATATGGAAATTAAATAACACACTTTATTTATTTATTTATTTTTGAGACAGAGTCTTGTTCTGTTGCCAGGCTGGAGTGCAGTAGCACGATCTCAGCTCACAGCAACCTCTGCCTCCAGGGTTCAAGTCATTCTCCTGCCTCAGTCTCCCACATAGCTAGGATCACAACGCATGCTACCAAGCCCAGCTGATTTTTGTATTTTTACTAGAGGCGGGGTTTCACCATGTTGGCCAGGATATTCTCGATCTCTGATCTCTTGACCTTGTGATCTGCTCGCCTCGGCCTCCCAAAGTGCTGGGATCACAGATGTGAGTCATTGTGCCCAGTCATAACACACTATTAAATGACTAATGGAGTAAATTTGGAAATTAAGAAAGAAATTTAAAAGTTTCTTGACAAAAATGCAAAAGAATACAACACACTGAAATCTATTCAATATGGCAAAAGCAATATTAAGAGGGAGTTGAAAAGCAATAAACACTAATATCAAAACATAGAAAGACTTCAAATACACAATCTAATGATGCACCTCTAGAAACTACACAAGAAATAACAATTTAAATCGAAAATTATTAGAATAAAGGAAATAATAAAGTTCAGACACATATACCCATGTAACAAACCTGCTCCTGTACCCTATGAAACTTTTAAAGCTGAAATTTAAGAAAACATCTACAACCCACAAAAGTTACAAATAAATATTATAAAATATAAAAAGCACTTACCACTTTTAACCTACTATTAATAACTAAACTTTGTGAAGTTTCTGAGAATTAGATACTATTCTGATTAATACTTTGATTTATTTTTGTAATTCTCACATAGTCTAAAACAACATATAGATTGTGCTAAGGGCTCAATATATATCTTCTGAATGACTGAATAGAAAGATCAAAGCAGAAATAAATAAATGTGAGACTACAAATTACAGAAGATAAGCAAAGCAAATATGTTTTTCTTGAAAAAAAATTAACAAACCTTCAGTTAGACTAAGAAAAAGAGAAGGACCCCAAAAAATAACATCTGAGTTGAAAAAGAAGATATAACAACAGACATACAAAGAATCACTACAGATTATTAGAAGCATTCGCTCATAATACACCAACTAATTGGAAAACGTAGAGGAATTGTGTACATTTCTGGACACATGCAACCTACAGAGATTGACCCATGAATAAATGGACAACTTTGATAAGCCCATAACAAGTAGTGATATAGAAGCAGCAATAAAAAGTCTCCCATCAAAGAAAAGCCCAGGATCTGAAGGCTTCACTGCTCATTTCTACTATACATTTAAAGAAGAACTAATAGCAATTCCACTCAAACTTTTCAAAAAATTGAAGAGAAAGATATACTTCCAATCTCATTCTACGAGGTCCGTATTACCCTGATACCAAAACAAGACTGGTACACAACATGAAAAAATTTGTAGGACAATATCCCAGATAAACATGGATGTAAAAATTCTCAAGAAAATACTGGCAGACCAAACAACATTTAAACAGATTATTCACCATTATGAAATGGTGCAAGAATAGTTAGCTCAATATATGTAAATACATAAAAATGAGATACATCACATTACAAGAACCAAAAACAAAATCATATAATCATCAATATGATCAGCTTGAAAAAGCATTCAATAAAATTCATCATCCTTTTATAATAAAAACACTTATCCACTTGGTTATAGAAGGAAAATATCCAAAAACAAGCCATATATGAGAAACCCACGGCTACCATCCTACTGAATAAGAACAAATCGAAGGCCTTTTCTCTAAGATCTGGAATTTAAAAAGGATGCCCATTTTCACCACTTTTATTCAGCATAGTACTGGAAGTCCTGGCTAAAATATTTAGGCAAGAGAAATAAACAAAGGGCATCAAAGAAACATAATCTTACATAGATGACATAATCTTATACTTAGAAAAACCCTAAGACTCCACAAAAATTGTAAAAACTGATAAACAAATTCAGTAGTAAGAATATATATGTACAAAAATCAGTAGCATTTATATACGACTGAAGTAAATAATCTAAAAAAATACATCAAGAAAGCAATCCCATTTACAATAGCTATAAAATACCTAGAAATAAATTTAACCAAAGAAGTGAAAGATCTATAAAACAAAAGTTATAAAAGCCTGATAAAAGAAATTGACAATTGACAAAGACAAAAATTATGGAAATATATTGCATGCACGTGGATTGGAATAATTAATATTGTAAAAGTGAACAATATTACACGAAGTAATTTATAGATTTAATGTAACCTCAATTAAAATTTCGATGACATTCTTCACAGAATTTTTTTTAATACTAAAATTTATATGGAACTACTGAAGCCTCCAAATAACCAAACAGTTATGAGCAATAACAAAAAACACTGGAGTCATCACACTGTCTGACTTTAAAATTTACTACAGAACTATAGTCATCAAAATAGCATGGTACTGACATAAAAACAGACACATATACCAATGGAAAAGAATAGAAGACTCAGATACAAATTCGTACACTTACAGTCAACTTATATTTGACCAAGTTGCCCAGAACATACAATGGAGAAAGGACTGTCTTTTCAAACAAACGTGCTAAGTAAACTAGACAACTATATGCAAAAGAATGAAACTAGATCCCTATCTCTCACCATGTACAAAAATCAAATAAAAATTAAAGACTCAAATCTAAAACCTGGAATTATGGAATTCCTAGAAGAAAACCTTGGAGAAACATTCCAAGACATTAGTCTAGCCAAAGATTTCCTAAGACAGACCTCAAAAGCACAGGCAACCAAAGCAAAAATGGACAAATGAGATTATATCAGCTAAAAACCTTCTGTACAGCAATAGAAACAATCAACAAAGTGAAGAGACAACCTATAGAATGGGAGAAAATATTTGCAAACTCTCCATGTGACAAGAGATTAATAACTAGAAATAATATATAAGGAGCTCAAACAACTCAACAGAAAAAAAGTGATTCAGTTTTAAACTGGACAAGGGTAGACACACTGGCTCACTCCTGCAATCTCAGCACTTTGAGATGCTGAGGCCGGAAGAGCACTTGAGGCCAGGAGTTCAAGACTAGCTCTGGAAACATAGTGAGGTCCTATCTCTACGAAATAATTCTAAGAAGTTAGCCAGGCATGGTAGCGCACACTTGCAGTCCCAGCCTCTGGAGAGGCTGAGGCAGGAGAATCAATTAAGGCCAGGAGTTTGAGATTGTAGTGAGCTATGAGCTCACCATTGTACTTTAGACTGGGCAACAGAGCAAGATTCTATCTCAAAATAAATAAATAAATAAATAAATAAATAAATAAATAAATAAATAAAAATATGAATAGATATTTTTCAGAAGACATACATAGCAGGACGGTATGAGAAAAATGCTCAACATCAGTAATAATCAGATAAATTCAAATCACAACTACAATGAGATATTACCTCACCCAGTTAAAATGGCGTTTATTAAAAAGGCAATGATGGATGCTGGTGAGGATGTGGAGAAAGGGGAAAGCTCATACTCTGTTGGTGGAGAAGTGAATTACTACAGTTGCTGAAGAGAATACTATAGAAGTTTCTCAAAAAAAAAAAAAAACAAAAACAAAATTAAAACTACCAGCAATTTTGCTAGTGCATAATATATCAATAAAATCAAAAGTAAATCAACATATCAAATAGATATCTACACTCCCATGTTTATCGCACACTATTCACAATAGTCAAAATATGAAATCAACCTAAAAGTCTATCAATGCATGAATGAAGAAAACGTGATGTATATACATAGTAGAATACTATTGGCCATAATAAAGAAGAAAATCCTGTCATTTGCAGCAACATGGATGGAACTGGAGGTCATTATGTTAAGTGAAATAAGCCAGGCACAGAAAGACAAATGCCGCATACTCTCACTCTTATGTGGGAACTAAACAAATTGATTTCATAGAGGTAGAGAGCAGAATGATGGTTACTAGAGGCTGGGAATAATAGTGAAAGTTAGACTATGTTAGTAGTCTAAAACAAGTTCATTTGATTTTTTTAATGTATAATTATTGGCAACCCAAATGATGAAAAAAGAAAGTAAATACGGTGAGTTCTACTTGGAAAAAGAGAGTAAAATGGTGGTTATCAGTGACTTTGCATGAGGAATTGGAGAGATGATGGTGGAAAGGCACATTTTAGTTTGGAAAGGTATCTATAGTATGTCATAGTGACTATAGTTATTAGCAATATATTGTATGCTTGAAAATTGCTAAAAGAGTAGATTTTAAGTGTCCTCACCATACAAATAATGTGATGTAATGTGTATATTAAATAGCTTTAGTCATTCCACAATTTATACATATATCATTATGTTATATACCATAAATACATATAATTTTTAATTTTCTAATTTCCTTTTTTAAAAATAGGATAAAATGAGACAAAAACATAGAGCTCTAGATGTAATTTTTATGCCAATGTATCTTTTATTGTTTTTGTTTCATTTATAATAAAAACAAATATATATCTTAGAATAAAAGTAACAAGAAAATTAATTTTCAGGAGCTGAAAATTATGTACTTGCTCCCTGATATTTTGAACTAGTGGATAATGAAGTTTAAGGCTTGCTGCCGACTGGCGTGGTAGCTCATACATGTAATCCTAGCACTTTAGAATGTGAAGGCAGGTGAGTTGGTTGAGCCCAGGATTTCAAGACCAGACTGAGGAACATGGCAAAATCCATCTCTCCAAAAAAAAAAAAAAAAAAAAAAAAACAAACGGGCAAGGAGGTACATGCCTGTAGCCCTGGCTCCTGGGGAGATTGAGGTGGGAAGACGCTTGAGCCCGGATAGCTCTGGGTTGCAGTGAGCCAGTGATTGCACCACTACCCTCCAGCCTGGGCAATAGAGTTAGAACCTGTTTATAAAAAGAAAAAAAAAAAACGGCTTAATATATTTAAATAAATATTTAAAAAGGTATCTGTGAAAACAAAAACTGACCATTTATTTTTGTCATAGGAAAATTCTAATCATTGTTATTTAATAAAATTATGTCATTTTTGTATGTTCAACATGCAGACAGATGTAACTCACTAAATTTCTGTAATTACTCTGTAGTTAAGTTTCTTACAAAGTTAGTGAAATAGTATAGCTTACAAAATATCATAGAGGAAGAAACGTCCATCTTTGAGAGAGTGCCTACATGAGTATAAGACTGTTACAAATAATTTGACTAATAATTGTGTTCTATTTCGTTGGTGCTGGTCATTAATCGCCAGTTTCCTGCACAGAAGTTTCTGAGTATGGTGAAATAAATTGTTAATTCTAAAGTGACTGCCTTTTATAGGCATTATCAATGGTGAAAAAATGGGCTGTTATTCTAACGCTTTCAATTAAGACTGCTTTGGAAAAAAGCCTATTACCTACGCCAAGGCAAGCAGAAGAAAAACTGAAGTTGGGATTTTGATACCGGATTAGAATTTTATTATTCAAAAGACTTCTATCCCTGACATGAAACCTTTCTTGCTCCTCTGAGCAAGAAGAGAGATTTTCTTGACACTTAACAATGTATCATTACTTCATCAGTAATGTATGCACTGCGTTTTTAAAAATCAGATTATGCACGTTTCAGCAATTTTTGAGTGCCTATCAGTAACTCTTACAGTCTAGCCACTAAACCACACTGATTGACCCAGGGGTGGCCAACTGATCTCTGCTGTTTCAACCATATTTCCCTGGGGGAAAAAAAAAAATGGAAACTGAAAGAACACACTGTTTAGTTCTAATAAGAAAAAGGCAAATAGTATATGTAGAAAGTCTATAATAATGCAAAGGCAAAAAGTATATAGTAAAAAATAAAAATACAGAATGATGAATGCCGACTGTAGATCTTTCGTAGATTCTGTTTATCAGGTAGGAACATTCCTATTTAATATGAGTTTGCTGAGAATTATAATCAAAAAGAAGTGATGACTTTTGTTCATTGCTTTTTAAAATGTTTACATCTATTGTGATAAAATCATATTTTTTATCCCTTATTTTAACATAAAGTATCACACTAAAAACTTTTCCAATATTATGCCAACATTGCATTCCTGAGATAAATGTTATTTGATTTGATAGGATTTTATATTTTTTAACTGCTAAATATATTTGAAAATATATTTTTAAAGAATTATTAATCATGGCCTAGCGCAGTGGCTCATGCCTGTAATCCTAGCACTTTGGGAAGCCCAGGTGGGTGAATCACTTGAGGTTAGGAGTTTGAGAGAACCCTGGCCACTATGGTGAAACCCTGTCTCCACTGAAAATACAAAAAGTAGCCGTGCGTGATGGTGCATGCCTGTAATCCCAGCTACTCCGGAGGCTGAGGCAGAATAGCTTGAACCTGGAAAGTAGAGGTTGCAGTGAGCCGAAATTGTGCCACTGTACTCCAGCCTGAGTGACCAGGCAAGATTCTCTCTCTCTCACGCCCCACCGCACCCCCCCGCCCCCTCCCCCGCCCCCGCCAACACACACACATATAATTGTTCGTCATGAGGGAAAATTTGTTCGTAATGTCTTTGCCTGATTGTGGTATCAGAGTTACGTTGGCCTCGTAAAGTGAATCGAAAAGTGTTCATTTTTTGGCACTATTTTGAAAGAGTTTGTAGAAAATAGATAGTTTCACCTTGAATGGTTGATTAACATTTATCAGTGAAAACTGAACACTTGTGTTTTATTTTTGAACATATATATATATATATATATATATATATATATATATATATATATTTT
>NC_045437.1:82192892-82210779 GCF_002776525.5 Piliocolobus tephrosceles | reverse complement strand
AAAAAAAAAGGTGTATTTTAAGGTGTACAACTTGATTTTTTGATGTATGTAGACATTGTTAATATTGTAAATGAGAACAGTTGAGATCAACCCTCTAAGTCAATTTCAAATATATAATATCATCTGGTTAATTATAGTCACCATGATGTACATTGAATGATCTCCAGAAATTATTCATCTCATGGAACCAAGCCTATACATACATAATGGGAAATTATTTATATAATGGGATATTATACATAATGGAATATATAATAATATCATACCATATATAAGCAAGGTTATTTTCACATCTTGTCTATGAATAATGCCACAATGAACATAGGAATGCAGAAATCTCTGAGATACTGATTTCATTTCCTTTGAATGTATACTCATAAGTGTGGTTGCTATATCATATGGTGGTTCTATATTTAATTTTTTAAAGAACTTTCTATCAAATGACAGTACCAATTTACATTATCACAGTGTACAAGGATCCCCTTTCTTCATATTCCTGCCAATGTTTACTCTGTTTGTGTTTTTGATAACACCCATCCTAACAGGTATGAGGTGGTATCTTGTTATGGTTTTGACTTGCATTTTCCTGATGACTAGTAATGTTGACCACTTTCTCATATATCTGTTGGTCTTTTGTGTGTCTTCTTTTGAGGAATGTCTACTGAGGTCTTCTGTACAATTTTAACTCTTTTTTTTTTGCTATTAATTGAGTTTCTTATATATTTTGGATACTATCCACTTAAATATATGGTTTGTGAATATTTTTTCCCATTCTATAGGTTCTCTTTTCACTCTATTTGTTTCCTTTGCTGTGCACAACCTTTTTAGTTTGATGCAGTAGGAGTAAAAATATGCGTGTGAAAATTGGTATTTTGTTGGTAAAATATTCGTGATCAATTTTTCAGCAATATAGGTCTATTTATACTGTATATTTTATATTGTGTCTATTCTATTAGTGCAATTTATATAATTAGTTCATTTTATCTAAGTTGTTGAATTTGCATAAACTTATTTATTTTACTACTAATTATGCTTCTAATACATTTAGTGTCTCTTGTGATATCCTCACTTTCATTCAAAATATCAGTAATTTATAGATTTATTTTATCTTGCTATTACTGCTAGATCTTTATCAATTCTATCAACCTTCAAAAAACGTTTTGTTTTATTCATTATTTTTTACTTGTGCTTGGATTTTAATATGCCTTCTATGTGTTTTATTTTTGTTGAGATTCTACTAATTTTATTTATTTTGAGGTGATAGTATTTGGATGAGATTTTACATTTAGAGTTATTGATGGAATGGGTTAAGATTTTGGGGGATACTGGAATGTAATTTGCTTGTGGAAAGGACATGGATTTTGGGGGCAAAAGGAAGGCCTATACTGGGTTGAATAGTATCTAACTAAAATTTATATGTACCCAGGTCTGTAAATGTGACTTGATTTGGAAACAGGTTATTTGTAGATGCAATCAAGTTAAGATAAAATTTTGCAAGATTATTATGGATTCTAGATGCAACATACCTGTGTCATTCACAGTGGGAAGTTGGGACACAGATACACAGGGTGACTGCCATGGAATGACTAGCAGATATTGGAGTGAAGCATCTTTAAGCTAACGAACACCACAGATTGCCAGAAACAACCGGAAATTAGTAAGAGGCAAAGTAGTCTCTCCTAGAGACTTCAGAGAAAGCAAGACCTTTCTCTCTCGTAGAACAAGGACCCTTAATTTCAGAATTCCAGCCTCAGAATGGTGAGAGGATAAATTTCTATTGTTTTAAGCTAACAAATTTGTAGTACTTTGGTATGGTAGCCTAGGAAACTAACACAATTTCTTCTATGTCCTTAAGTTTTGTGAGTGTCCTTATAAACAGCATATAATTGGGTTTTCTTCTTTTTATCAAGTTTAAAATACAGATCCTTAAACATAGCTATAGTTAATTTATAATTTAGCGTTATTATTGATATATTTAGATTCATATCTACTATTTTTAGAGCTTTTATCTGTCATGCCTACAGTGTTGCTTTTTCTCCTTTTTAAACATTTTATATTATCTTAGTATTTTAATTTCATTTTAAATCTAAACTAAATTGGCATTTACAGAGTACTATTACTTAAAATTTATGCTGCAGATGGTAGCACTCATTATTCTTTCATTATTAATGATACATTTACTATCTTTACAACAACATATGGGTCTTTGAAAAAGTTACTTTATTCTTCCTCTTTATTTCTGTCATATGTTTATATGTATGTACATATGCACATATAACATTTCTAAAATACTAATATATTAAAGTAAATATTCACTTATATTTATATAATTTATATCTATTGTAACTTTGTCTTTATTTTTTCTGCATTTCTATACTTTTATTTTCTTACCTTTTAAGGATTTTATTTAGTTTAGTAAATGTATGCTGGTTAGGGTATACCACAATTTTTGTTTCATTGAAATTTTTACATTTTCATTTATTTTTGAAGACATAGGACATTACAAAATCCTAAGCTGGCACATATTTTATTTCAGTGCTTTGAGAATATTGTTTTATTCTTTTCTGGTTTTCAATGTTTCAATTGTCAAGTCAGTCATTAGTCTATTTTTATATTTTAGTAATTTCCATTTTTGTCTCTCAGTGCTCTTAAGACATTTTTTCTTTATATCCTTTTTATTTTGAGGAGTTTCACCACTAAGAAACTGTTTGAAAATTTTTGAAATGTATATTTTTCCATCTTAGAGTTTGTAGAATTTATTGTATTTTTTTTTCTTAGCTTTGGCAGATTATCTTCCTTTATTTTCTCAAATATTTGAAAGTGGCTCTTCTGTATATCTTCTTATTCTGAGTTTTCAGTTATACTTTAAAAAAATTTCCTCATGTCGTTAAAGTCTTTTACCTTACCCTCTTTTTTTTTGAGACAGGTCTCACTCTGTCGCCCAGGCTGGAGTGCAGTGGTGCAAACACGGCTCACTATAGCCTCAATCTCCTGGGCCCAAGAGATTTTCCCACCTCAGCCTCCCAAATAACTGAACCTACAGAGACACACCACCACATCCAGTTAAGAGAGAGAGAGTGTGTGCGTGTGTGTGTGTGTGCGTGTGTGTGTGTGGGGGGGGGGGGGGGGTGTGTAGAGATGTGGTTCGCTATGTTGCCTAGGCTGGTCTCAAACTCCTGAGCTCCAGCAATCCACTTACCTGGGACTCCCAAAATGCTGGGATTACAGGTGTGTGTCACTGTGTCCAGTATCTTTTCTACATTTTTAAAAATTCTTTATCTGTCTCAGTTTTGTTGTGAAAATTTTCTTCTGACCTATTCAATCTACTAATTATCTGTTTAGCTTCTGTCCTATTTAACAATTTTCTATATATCTCTGATAGTTTGCTGTTAAAACTATCCAATGAATTCTTAATTTCAGTTATATTATCATGTATTAAAATGTGCATTAGTTTTTTATAGTCTCTAATTCTCTCTTGAAGTTCACAACTTGAATTTTATTATCTTGAGTATATTAAGAATAAGTTCATGTAGTGCATCTTTTTGAAGTCTCTACCCAAATTGAAAGGGTATTCACCAAGGACAAAAAAACAATTTACGCCGGTCTAACTCTTAGATGCTGCTACAGTAGGAAAGGTTCACCTCTTAGCTTCCCCTTTAGCAGCAGCCTATTTCCTCAGGAAAAACGGGCTCCCACGTGCAGAATACTTCTGCCAGAATATTTCTTCCTCTCTTCTGCTAATTATTTTACAATATTCTTAGCTCTTATTATTATCATTATTATGTTGACATGGGGTCTCACTCTGTTGCCCAGGCTGGAGTGCAGTGGTATGATCATGGCTCACTGCAACCTTGCCTCCTGGGCTCAATCGATCCTCTCACCTCTTTCTCCCAAGTAGCTGAGACTACAGGCATGTGACACGATGCCTGGCTAATTTTTGTATTTGTTGTAGAGTCAGGATTTCACCACATTGTCCAGGCTAGTTTGAACTCCTGGACTAAAGTGATCTGCCTGCCTTGGCCTCCCAAAGTGCTGGGATTACAGATGTGAGCCACTGCCCCCAGTCATCTTCAATGTTTATAAGCAAATTATTTTAAGGTATTTCATCTGGAGCAGGATAGTTGATGCAAATTACCTAATTTGCATTGAATGAAAGCAGAGATGCACTTTGATCTGTGTTTCATGACCATATTTATTTTTCTCCCATAAAATGATTCAACTGTTATCAAATCATCTGTATTATTCTATCAGTAATGTTATTCACAAATACTACAGACTATGTGACTTAAACAATAGAAAGTTATTTACACACAATTCTGGAGGCAGAAAGTCCAGCAGGTTTGCTTTCTCCTGGGACCTCTCTCCTTGGCTTTCAGATGTTCATCTTCTTGCTGTGTCCTCACCTGTCCTTCACTCTGTGAGGGTACACCCTTGATGCTTCTCCCACTTTTTATAAGAACAACATTCCAGCTGAATTAGGGTTGTGCTCTTAAGTGATCATTTTAACCTTAACTAACTCTTTGAGGATCCATCTCCAAATAGAGTCATACTGGGGGTTAGAGATTCTACATATAAATTTTTGGAGAGCACAATTTATTCCATAACACTATTAAACTAATTATATATTTCACATTGGTTGGCAATGCAACCTTTATTAATTATAAAATTATCCTTAATGAATTGTAAGCACTCCATCTTGTTCTACTAAGAACAGCAATTTCTCATCAAAAAAGCAATATTTATTTTTTGTTTATAAGGGATGGTATCATACTAGCCTTCTACTTAACTTCGCCCTCTGAGTTTTCATATAAAATGCAAATATAAAATTTTGTATATATGTGTAACATATAAAATTATAAAATAAATAAAAATACATAAAATTATGTCTTTTTATAATTAATAAGTGATACTAATGTACTTTTTCCTGACAATTTTTTGATAGAGTCTGGTAAGTGAGCACTAAAAGTCCTGAGTTTCCAAGTAAATCCATTGGTATTATAACATGCTACTAATCTTATTTATGTTTTAATTAATTAATATTTCTAATGGACACTGTAATTAAACATATTTAATTGCATTAAACTGATGAACAGCTTAGTATTTTAATATGTATTTCTGTTATGTAATGATCAAATCAGGGTAGTTAATATATCCATGACCCTATTCACTCTTCATTTCTTTGTGATGAGAACATTCAAAATCTTCTCTTACAGCGCTTTCATAATATAGTACTCTGCTGTTACCATAGTCAGTCTACTGCATATTAGAACACTTAAATATATTCCTTCTATCGTATTGTAATTTTGTAGCCATTGACCAGCCTCTCTCCATCCTCCCCTTCTCTCTTCACTCCCTAGTCTCTTCTAACCACTCTTATACTGTTGGCTTCTATGACAATAATGACACAGGATACTTTTGGTGCTGCTTCATTATTGGGAAATCTCTATTGCTGGTGGTGCCTCTGCCCATGCTTCACTTAGGCCTGTTGGGCTCACTTTGCCCACTCAGCCCAGCAAGCTAGAGTCAACTCATGCTGCTGGCCTGTATCCCAGGCCCGTCATGACTCTGCATTCAGCCCATGAATGGTCTGCAGGACATGTTGTGACCAGCTTCCACCTTGGGCAGCAGCACCTAGATGAGGGGGATGCAGTGGTACCCAAAACCTTGGAGATGCTAGCAACCATGGCACCCCAAGGGGTGTTACAGCTTTTGCTCTGGGAGTCTTGAGGCCCCAGGAAGTGTTAAAGCTCTCATTTGTTCCCACTGCCCACAGCTCCGCGAACGGGAACGTGCGGTGCCTTGTGAGTTTTTCACTCCCATATCATGCCAAGCAGGAGCTAGTGTTACAACTTTATTCACACTCTCTGGTAGATGTGTTTCTTGTACCACAACTAGGATGAATGAGATATGCAGACACTGGAGAATGAGCAAGGTAGAGAAGAATTTTATTGAGTAGCAGAAGAGCTCTGGACATGAGAGGGAACCCAAACTGGGTAGCCCTGTGTGTGAGAGGGGGCCCGAAAGCAAGTAGCCATCTGTGAGGTTGAGTTCAGGATTTTTATGAGCTCAAAATGGGGGAGTGCATGCTGATTGGTCCATGAGCAGGCCTGGTAAAAGCACCATTCCATTGATTAAAAGGCATAGAGGAAGTTCTCACTCTAGTTGTGGGCTCCACCTTGAACTGGCAGCTCAGTTTTCAGGCTTCATGCTGTTTTCGGCTTTAAATTCACGTTTTACTGGCAGCCCATCCCTGTCTGCCTAGGAATTTTTCTGATTCCTGCTGCTATCAAAAACTTTTTTTTTTTCTTTTTAGATTTCAAATATGAATGAGATCAAGCACTATTACATTTCTGTGTCTGTTTTATTTCACTTAACATGATGTCTTCCAGGTTTGTTCATATTGTTACCAATGACAGAATTTTCTTCTTTTTAATTGCCAAACTGTGTTACTTTATGTGTGTGTATATATATATGTATAATTTTTGTTGTTATTGACTTATTTGTTTTTGGGTATTGATTGGTTGTTTGATTCTGTATCTTGGATATTATAAATAATGCTTTGATAAACACTAGAGTGCAGATATCTCTTTAATGTGCTAACATCATTTCCTTTGGATATATACCTAGTAGTGGTATTTCTGTATCATATAATAGCTGTATTTTTAATGTTTTGAGGAACTTCCCTACTATTTCCCATAATGGATTTAACATCAGAAGTATGAAAGTATCCCTTGTTCTCTACATCTTTGCCAACAGTTATTATCTCTTGTCTTTTTGATAATAGATATTCTAACTGTAGTTAGGTGATTTGTCATTGTAGTTTTGATGTGTATTTAACTGACAATTAGTGATGTTGGGCTTTTTCAATATATACTGGTTGGTCATTATATATTTTATTTTGAGAATTGTTTAAGGTATTTTGCCTAATTTTTAAACGACCTTTTTATTTATTTATTTATTTATTTATTTATTTATTTATTTATTTATTTAATGTAGTTTCACTCTTGTTGCCCAGGCTGGAGTGCAGTGGCATGATCTCGGCTCACCGCAACCTCCACCTCCCAAGTTCAAGCTATTCTCCTGCCTCAGCCTCCCGAGTAGCTGGGATTACAGGCATGTGCTACTAAGCCTGGCTAATTTAGTATTTTTAGTACAGACAGAGTTTCTCCATGTTGGTCAGGCTGATCTCAAACTCTCGACCTCAGGTGATCTGCCCACCTCAGCCTCCCAAAGTGCTTGGATTACACACGTGAGCCACCATGCCCAATCTAAATAGGCAATTTTTGAATTTCTTGCTGTTACGTTATTTGAATTCCTTACTATTCTAGATATTAACCCTTCATCAGAGGAATAATTTTAAAATATTTTATCCCATTAAGTAGGTTGTCTCTTCATTCTGTTAATAGTTTCCTGTGCTGTACAAACAAATTTTTAGTTAAATGTAATTTAATATAATACAATTTGTTTATTTTTGCTTCTTCTGTCGGTGCTTCTGAGGTCCTATTTGCAAAACGCTTGCCTGGTCCAGTGTTATAAAACATTTTTCCTATTTATTTTAGTAGTTTCATCGTCTTAGGTTTTATACCTATGTCTTTAATCCATTTGATTTAATTGTTGTACATGCTAAGAGGTGGGAGCTAGTCACATTCTACTGTATATGGATATCCAATTTTTTCCAGCATAATTTATTGAAGAGACTGGTTAGCAGTAGAGGTCTATTCTTATTCTGCTGTAAATGGATATCCAATTTTCCCAGTCCCATTTATTAAAGAGGCTATTTTTTTCTTAATGTGTGTTTTTGGAACCTTGGTCAAAAATCAGTTTGATTTAAATGTGTGGATTTATTTCTGAGTTCTCTATCTGTTCTTTTATCTTTTTTGTTTCTGTATTTACTGTAATTTTCTTCTTTGTGGTTATCATGGGGTTAATAAACAGTTTCATGGAATTAGATTATTTTCAACTAGTAATAACTTAATTTTGGTCCCCAAAAATATTCTAGACTTTTATCCTCCCACACACAATTTATATTTTTGTTTTCATAATTTACTTCTTTATCTACTGTGTGTTCCCCAGGCACTAATTGTAGCTGTTGTTTTGACCACTTTGATTTTAAACCTTTATACTAGAGGATTCAGAGATTTACATGTCACCAGTACACCAGTGGGGTATTCGGAACCTGATTTACAAATTGACCTGTACTCGTGAATTTTATAATTTTCTGTGTTTTCATTAGAGTAATTATTATTTTTGTCCCCCTTTATAGCACTTCCTGAATAAATAATTTCAATTACTTCTCTCCTGCAAAGTTTTTGCTAGGAAATTTGCTGATAGTCTAATGTGAATTATCTTATATGCAACCCGATGCTTTTTTATTGCGTCTTTTAGAATTCTCTCTTATCTTTAACTTTTGAAAAGTTGATTGTGGTGTGCCTTGTAGAAGATCTTTATAGATTGGATTTCATTGGATATTTTTAGTTTCTTAAATCTGAATGTCAGTAAATATCTGTTTTAATAGTTGGATATTTTTCATTTATTATTTTTTTTCCTTAAATTGGTTTTCTGTGCCTTTCTTCATATCTTCTTGTCTTTGGCACTTCTATAATGTAAGATTTGTTTGCTTAATGCTGTTACATATGTCCTGTGGGCTTTCTTCAGTTGTCTTTTATTCGTCTTTTATTTTTTCTCCTCTGACTAATTTTTAAATTTTGTGTAGTTAGTAATTATCTACATAATCTGAATTTATTTTACTTTTATTATTCTTACTTGAATAAGGGAGAACCATGAGGTTGATAGATGTGAGTTGTAGCAAATATAAATCTACCCTGGGTCTAGAAAGTAATATAATTCTAACAGCAACAATCATTCCTAGTGCCAGAATATTGATTTCTAATACCATTCTCTAATAAAAGAAACTAGAATTTTTTGAATAAAGGGTTGATTCAAGGACTAGAGCAGGAAATATACAAGAGAAGCTTGGAGTACCTAGTACTCCAAAATGCCAAAAAACAAGAAAGTATCATAAGACAAGCAAAAGAAAACAAGTCATAGTGAAGGATATATCTGAAAGGGGCACAACTGAAAGCCAACTGAAAGAGCTTCCAAAGGAGAAAGCTAAAACAATTTGAGCACCAAAGTGGTTTTAGATTATAACCCAAAGTATCAATGTCCTAAAGTCCATATTGACATAAACACATGATTGAATAATAAATATATAGGAACAAGATACAAATGCCTTATGCGTAATAATTGAAAATAATTTATATAGTCCATCTAAACTGTGAAGAGGTAGAATATCACTTTTCATTTTTTACATGTAGGCTGTTATGCAGAATGACTTTTTCCCAAAAGTACAATGTAGGAAAAGAGGAAGAAAATAATAACTTTATTATAGAGAAATCTGACAAATACTACTGAGATAGGTGATTAAGGTTAATTTCAAGAATGAAGGTGATCATGACAGTACATACCCTTGACATGTTGTGAAGAAAATGTCACTCTCACTCTGTAGCCTTCCTCCTAAAAATCCATAACCACAATTTGAGCATGAAAAATAAAAACCAGTAGACAATTCCAAATTGAGGGACATTCTAAAAACTTTCTAACAGGTATTTCTCAAAACTGTCAAGGTAATTAAATCTAAGAAAGCCTGATAAACTATCTAAGGAGATATAATAATTAAATGTAAGGTAACAACCTGTATGATATTTTGGAGGAGAATGAGAATATTGGATAAAACTGAGGAGTCTAAATAAAGCTGGAGCTTAGTTAATTAATATATCAATTTTTTTTATTTAGTTCATTTAATTCTGGGAGATGTACAATTACAATAGAAAATTCTAATAATAGGGGAAAGTAGTATGGGATATAATGGTATTCTCTGTACCAGCACCATAATGATGCTGAAAATCTAAAAATATTCTAAAATAAAAATTATCATTTAAAAAATCAATTCCAACTTTAGCAATGCAATTTTTCAAGCAAAATTCCAAATTCAAACACATTATATTCTTATTTTGGCTTTGTAAAATTTCTGCTATTGATGCTTCAGTTTTACAGATGAGACAACTGCAGCACAATCCCATAAAGTATGACTTGGGAACTCACATTTTCAACCACTACCTTCTACTACCTTGTACTTCTCATTCATTCCACAAAATATTCACACATACACACACACAAACACACACACATTTTTCTTAGTCATTAGCATCTTGTCAAGGACAGGCATCAGCTGTTTCATTAAAAATAGGACATAAACTAAGACTTTGATATAGTCGTAATTAAGAAAATCACATTACAGTGGAAGGAAGTTCTCTTGACAAAATATGTTATCAAGTTATTCACTTACACCTGAAATGCAAGGATGGTTCGACATATGATAGTCAATCAGTGCAATACACTATGTTAACAGAGTGGATGGACAACAACCATATGGCCATCTCAATTGATGCAGAAAAAAGCATTTGATGGTATTTATGATAAAAAATGTTCAATAAACTAGGAAAAAAAGAAACAGCTTCAAAAAATAAAGCTGTATATGAAAAGCTCACAGGTGACATCATACTCAATTATGAAAGACTAAAAGCTTTACCCTTTCATGACAAAAAGCTCTCAAAAAACTACAAATAGAGGGAAACTTCTTTAACATAATTAAGGCCATATATGAAACACCTATAGCTATAGTCATACTCAATGGCTTTATTATGAGGAGCAAGGTGAGGATGTCCACTCTTGCCACTTCTATTCAACATGGTACTGAATGTCCTAGTCAGAGCAATAGTAAAGGAAAATAGTTAAAAGACATTCAATTTGGAAAAGGAGAAGTAACAGCTCTGCTTGAAGATGATATGCTCTTATATGTAGAAATCACAAGGATCCCATTTAAAAAATCATAAAATCCAATCATCCATTTCAGCAAAATTCTAGGACATAATATCAGCATGCAATTATCAGTTGCCTTTCTATACACTAAGACTAACCAACCCAAAAACATAATTAAGGAAACAATCTACGACAACATCAAAAAGAGTGATACTTAGGAATAAACTAAAGAAGTGAGACTTATACACTGAAAACTACAAATCATTGTTAAAATGAATCAAAGATGATACAAATAAAGGGAAAGACATCTCATGTTTTTGGGTTGGAAGACTTCATAGTGTTAAAATGTCTATATTACCCAAAGTGATCTTCAAATTCAATGTAACTTTATCAAAAGATCAAAGCCATTTTTTCAAATGTTAAAATTCATATAGCATCTTTAAAACAATTTTGAAAAAGTATAAAACTGGAGACTTTACCCTTTCTGTTTGAAAACATACTACAAAGCAACAATAATCAAGACTGTGTAGTAATAGCAAAAAGACAGATTATATAGTCCAGTGGAACATGACAGAAAGCCTAGAAATAAACACTTGCACAAATAATATATAGACAAGTGTGCTGAGACTACACAGTAGAAAAAAGAGAGCCTCTCCAATAAATGGTGTTGAGAAAACTGAATATCTACATGTAAAAAAATGAAGTCAGACCCTTATTTTGCTTGCATTATATACAGTGTTAACTCAAAATATATTAAATGTATAAATGTAAGACCTAAAATTATGAAACTCCTAGAAATAAACAGAGGGAGAAAGCTTCAGAGAATTGGATTTGTCAATGTATTCTTGGATATAATACCAAATGGACAGTCAGCAAAAGTCAAAAGAGACAAAAAGAACTTTATCAAATACATAATCATTTGCATATCAAAGGAAACAATAAATAGAGTGAAAAAACAACCTAAATCAGAAGATAAAATATTTTCAAAAATATACAAAAAGGGGTTAACATTCAGAATATATAAGCAACTTCTACAATTCAGCAACAACAAAATAACCCAATTAAAAAATGGGCAAAGGATTTGAACAGGCATTTCTTTAAATAAAATAAAGTGGCCAACAAGCATATAAAAAGATCCTAACATCAGTAATCATAAGAGAAACAACTGTGAGCTATTATTTCATATACATTAGGGTGGTCACTATCAAAAGAAGAGAAAATATCAAGTGTTAAAGCAGAAGAAAGAAATTGAAACACTTGGGCACTATTTACAGGAATGTAAAATGGCACAGCCATTATGAAAAACACTCTTGAGTTTCCTCAACAAATAGAAAATAAAATGACAATGTGATTCAGCAGTCTCACTTCTGTGTACATATCCAAAAGAACTGAAAGTAGTATCTTGAGGTATTTGCACACCATGTTTATTGCAGCATAATTTACAATAGCTAAGATGTGAAAGCAACACAAGTGTGTGTGTGTGTACACAAAAGAATATTCTGCAGCCTTAAAAAAGAAGGAAATGGTGTCACATGCTACAACATGGATGAATCTCAAAAACATTATGCTAAGTGAAATTAGCCAGTCAAAAAAGAAGAAGAAATATTGCATAAATCTATGCATATAAATTACCTAAAGAAATCAAATTTTTAAAACAGAAAGAAAGTAGTTGCCAAGAGCTGCGGGGGAGTGGGGAGGGAGAATTAGCGTTTAATGAGTATAGAATTTTGTATTGCCAGATAAAAAACTCTTGAGTTCTGTTGCAAGGAAATGTGAATATACTTAACACTACTGAAGTGTACACATAAAATACTTGTTATGATAAATTTAATATTATATGGTTTTTACAACAATAAAAAATGATTTTAATCTGACTGATTTTACTGGGCTGGGGGAATTATTCCCTTTGAAGAGAGGAAAACAGGCACAGCGAGAGGAAGTCGTTTAAATGATTTAACTAAAATTGATGATGCAGTTGGTGAATTTTAATTATACGGCAGCAAAAAATTGTAACTCGTATGTAGTCAGTTCATACTGCGTAAAATAAAGATTTTAGTATTTCTAAAGAATAAAGATACAAAATCAACTTCATTAATTTAATTATCAGCTCAGATGCCACCTCCTCAGAGAGATTGTCCTTAACATCCGTTTTGAAGCAGCTCCGCTTACTACACTGTCGCACTCTATTTTATTTTCATCTGGATACTGGCAGTGGATTATTTATTTATTTTCAGTTTATACCCTCCCACCAGCCCATAAGCTCCATGGAAGTAGAAACCTTATCTGACTTATCTTCACTTTTTTTAATATACAGTGCTTGTCATATGATGAGTATTCCATAAATATTTGTGAACTAAATAAATTAATTTTAACCTACACAAAATAGATAATATGATCTTTTTCTTGCCTTTTTTTACATATTATATAGGCTGTAGATTCGCCTAAATCATCCCTTCAAGAATGTTGATAGTTTCAATTTTAGTATTAGTTCTGCTTAAGAAAATATAGATGTATGCAGAAAGGGTCACTTCATCTTCATGAGGTACTGCCAGGGTGACCCTTAGTTTTGATCTCTATTTTTAGGTGTTTGGCAGAGATACTGAGTTGCCAGACAGTATCCGTACTTCCCTTCTCATTCACAAGATATCTCAACTGGATTTAGGTTAGAAATACATCTAACTAGAATTTTTTTTCCCCCTAGACTTCCTTGCAGCTAGATATGGACAAGTGACTAAATTCTCCTTAATGAGAGATAAAAAGAGATGTCCTTAGACTCTCCGGGAAGGAATCTGTGTAGCTTCTTAATGTTTAAACTTAAATAAATGACTTTAACCTTTTCTTTATTCCTAATGTAAGCACTCAAAGCCACACATTTCTCTCTAAACATTGCTTTTGCAGAATCTCACAATTTCAATGTGTTTTTATTTTCACTATCCACATTCATTTTCCATATCTCCTCTGGGTAATCACTTTTATTCAATTTAACTGATCTATATCAAAGACAGTGACTCCCCATCATAAAAGACATTAATCTAATACTGAATCAAATGTTTACTGCTTTAGTGAAAAACGTTTTGACCCAAGTTATATTCAAATTGAGTGTCATAAAAACTTCAAACCTTTCTCCCTGTCAGGAGGAGGCTTTAAGATATGCCAAGATATATTCTTGTCAGTAAGGAATTAAGTAAAGCTAAAATATAATTTTTAGAATTTACTAAGATATATTTAAATTGCAATGGAAGAACACACAAAGATTTGGGGATTAAAAATCTCTTTTTGGTTGCAATGAATCTGCAAGAAGATTGTAAGTCTATGTACGACTCTGTGCCCTGTCAGTGTTTTATGTCAGTAAAATTATTTTGCCTGAAGCTTTCCTCTAGCTGAAAGTTTTAAAAGAAATTTCATCCGGCCAGTTGCTTTAAAAGAGAAATGTTACAGTTAAGCTAGATGATTAGTAAAAAACACCCTCAAAAATCTTTGAGAATCTTACGAAATAGAAATTTTTATTGCATTTTAAGTTTACTATAACTGATGTAAAATACATATGGCTTTAAAACTATTTCCAACATAGAAAATCATGTTGAAAAGTAATCTCATTTGAGAACATACATGCCTAATTAAATGTGTTTTTAAAATGCTTAAGATGTTGCTAATAGGAATAAGATAGCAGTAGTTTAAGGCAGCTAAATCCTCATCTAATTAATAAAAAATAAATCACTTAATTCTAAAATCAAGTGATCAAGAAATGAGATGATACATGCTATTTAGCGTGGATATCAGAAGAAATGTACAAATCTGTAAAAGCAATGACTTCTATAAAACAGAATTGAGGACTAGGCCAGAAGACTTTTGAAAATTCTGTTTTCAAATACCTACTCAAGGATATTTTCAAAGTATGTGCAGGTTTTATCTTAATAAAACTTGAAAAGGAAAATTTGAAAGGTTTTCAAATGTTTGTATCTCATCAACAGAAGGATTTTATCAAATAATTTGGAGATGTGTGTACAATTAACAATTTATCAGAACTACAATAACAATCACATGACTCCACATGTGAATAATAAACACTGAATTATTTTATACAATCAATTTGAAGAAAACTAAAAAGAAAAATGAATCACATTTGAAAGGGAAAGTAATTGTTAGAAAAGCTGAGTCTTAGGTGATTTCTCTATGCCATTGTTTAGAACTATGTCAGACCACATGATCAATAGTCAAGTCACTGAAATTTACAATGTCATATATCACTAAAAACATTTACCCGTCTCCCAAGATTCCCTAGGGAAGTATCTGTCAAAGCAATGAGCAGTACATGAGCACAGAGGAGATTCAGGACATTACAGCAAAGAGAAAGAACACATATAACAAGAGCAAACTGTCAAAGTATCCAGCTCTGGAAAAATCACAATTTTCATTAGGAGACTAAAATAAAATGACTCTCTCTCTGTGTAACAGCATACACACCAAAAATACTTTGTGTTGTCTAATGCAGTGTAATTATATACCACTTTATATACACATGTACACTCTCTTTAAGTTTCATAATTCAACATTGTTTGCATTTTAAAAATGTGCTTTAAGTGTTTTATGTTATTAACATATATTACTAAAGGTGTGTAATCACATTACGTATAAATGTGCCAATATGAAGTTGCATCATTTTTGTTTGTAAAGCAAAACATTACACAGATTAATTTTGCTAGTGTTTCATGTCTTTAAACATAGGTTTATATTAGGATTTATTTATTTATTTATTTATTTATTTATTTATTTATTTAGAGATGGGGTCTCGCTCTGTTGCCCAGATTGAAGTGCAGTGGCACAATCTTGGCTCACGGCAACCTCTGCCTACACAGTAACTGGGATTACAGGTTGCGCCACCATGGATGGCTAATTTTCATATTTTTAGTAGAGACAGGTTTTCACCATGTTGGCCAGTCTGGTCTCAAACTCCTGACCTCAGGTGATCTCCTTGCCTCAGTCTCCCAAAGTGCTAGGATTATAGGTGTGAACCACCACACCTGGCTTAATCAGGTTTTTAATATCTTAAAGTAACAGCCATTTTTTATATCAGAATAAAAATAAATAGAAATATATTTTATACTTTTCAGTGACTGTCAAATGTGGAGGTAAATTCTGAAAATATAAGCCACCAATCATGTAATTAAATGTTGAGATTATTTGATGTTAGTTTAAGTATTGTGTATTTTAACTAACATTACAGCTTCAACATTTCTATATGCTAAATTATACAAATTATGCATATTATTTAAGTTTATTTTCAAATACTAATACCAACACTAGTTAACATTTATACTACTAAGTTTAAGATTTCTTTGCAGTTTATTTTTTTCCTGTAGGATATATTCTAAATACGGATGTGTATGCTAAATATTGTGCTTTAAAACCACTTGAAATGATTTTTTTAAGTTGAGATATGTCACTAATTTGACAAAAATTAGGCTTATTTGTTTTGCCTTTTTAAAATTAGTTTTACCCTACAAATGTATATTTTGAAAATATGTCTTCAAATAGTTTAGAAAATCACACTTTCATGTCTGTCATTTCCACTTGTTTCATAATACTGTCACCTTTTTTATTCTTCCTTGTATGTGTTTTCCTGTTACAAAAATAAGCAAGGAGGCTTATGTATGCACTTGTATGTACACGTGTATATAAATACTCCAATGTTCACATAAAAAGTAAAGTTTTATACTAATGGTAGAATTCCAAAAAATCTTCTGATATTAAAAGTAAATACTGAAAATCATTTTATTATATAACACGATTTTTTTATACATTTTATGGCATAATATCCCATTCAGTAAATATGTTACAGTTCAGTGGGATCTATAACAATGAACATTGTATTAGTTTTACTCTTGCAATTTCTATAAATAGTATAATGGTCATGCATTGTTTCAAAGGTTGCCGTTGAATAGATTCTCTGTACTGGGATTGTCAAAGGATAAATATTATAATGTGCCCTTTCTTTCATATGTATTGTTTAATTTAGAATTTGCGTCAGCAGTATATGAGAGAGCCCAATGTCCCATAACTTTACAAGGAGCAATGATATTGAACTTTGAGTTTTGTTAATCCAGTAAGTAGGAAATTTAATCTATTGTGACTCACTTTACACTAAGAAACATTTTCACTTCTTCATCAATGAACATATTGTTTAATAGGTCATAAATTGTTTTCCATTTTTCTACCTTTTTTTGATATTTATTTCTTCCCATGTTCTTTATATGTTAAGAAGTTCAGCCCCTAACTGCTCTATTTTGTACCGACTAACCATCCCACCCCTCATCCAGCCCTGACCCCAATCCCCAACTTTCACCCCCTGAAATCTCTGGTAACTATCCTTCTACTCTCTATGTCCACGAGTTCAATTCTTTTGGTTTTTAGATGCCACAAATAAGTGAGAACATGCAATATTTGTCTTTCTGTGCCTGGCTTATTTCACTTAGATTATAATGCACAGCTTTTTAAAATAGATTAAAATTTATTAATTTTATTTCCCCATTTTTAAAATTAATTCTGCATTCTGAATTTAGAAGATTAAGAAATTTTCTTTGTTTTTCCAAGTTGCAAAAGAAATGATCCTTCATCCTATGATTCCTTCAAAATTATCCTATTCACTCGTGAAACATAACTCTAATTGGTGATGTCCTAGTCCTATATTCTATTTTTCTGTCTCCTGCATGAGACTAACAGATGCTGAAAGACAGGGAATATTATATGCAATATTCTATCTCAACATAGTATCAAACTCAGAATGTACAGTAAGGTAGAAGTAAATAATAGTTTAATGGGTGTTTGAATGGGTAAAAGAATTCAATTAAGGATCAGCCCAATAAAAGCATCCTTCTGTAAAATCAACAGAAAGAACAAGTCTGCACATTTAAAGCCTACTGGAATTAATTAAACCCTAAAACAAATTAACAAATTTAACTAGCACATATATTTATTTATATGTGTGTTATTTTGTACCACATTTCAATTAGCTACCTATTATAAGAACTTCATAGAAAAAACTACCATTTTTTGTTTCCTTGATTCT